>NC_060123.1:312671398-312976852 GCF_021461395.2 Schistocerca americana
ACTGCTCGAGTTTCATCTGCCTCCTGCACTCAGTCTGCCCGTGGCGTCTGTTTTAAGTAGTTGACGTTTTGTCTGTGCGTCGGAAAATGTTGAGTGTACAGAAAGAACAGCGTGTTAACATCAAATTTTGTTTCAAACTAGGAAAATCTGCAAGTGAAACGTTTGTAATGTTACAACTAGTGTACGGCGATGATTGTTTATAGCGAACACAAGTGTTTGAGTGGTTTAAACGATTTAAAGATGGCCGCGAAGACACCAGTGATGACACTCGCACTGGCAGACCATTGTCAGCAAAAACTGATGCAAACATTGAAAAAATCGGTAAACTTGTTCAACAAGATCGCCGTTTAACAATCAGAGCAGTGTCTGAGTTAACAGGAGTTGACAAGGAAAGTGTTAGGCAGATTCTTCATGAAAGTTTCAACATGAACAAAGTGTGTTCAAAAATGGTTCCAAAGTGTCTCACAATTGAACAGAAGGAACGCCGAAGAATGATTTGTTCTGACATCCTGGAAAACATTGAAAGTGATCCCACCTTCTTACAAAATGTTATTACTTGCGATGAATCGTGGTTTTTTACTTACGATCCCGAAACTAAACGCCAATCGATGCATTGGAAAACTCCTGGTTCTCCATGACAAAAAAAAGCACGAATGTCAAAATCGAAATTCAAGGCAATGATGATTGTTTTTTTTTTGACATCAAAGGGATTGTGCACATTGATTGGGTACCAGAGGGACAAACAGTGAATCAGCATTACTACATTAGCGTCCTGGCTACCCTATGTGAGTGAGTACGGAGAAAACGGAACGATTTGTGGAGAAAAAAAGTCATGGATCCTTCACCAAGCAATGCCCCAGCTCACAGTGCGTTGTCAGTGAAGACGTTTTTGGCAAAACACAACATTCCCATCTTAGATCATCCACCCTACTCACCTGATTTGGCCCCCTGTGACTTTTTTCTTTTCCCTAAAGTCAAGTCAGCTTTGAAAGGAACTAGATTTGAGACTGTTGAAGCAGTAAAAGAAAAAGCGACGGAAGTAATGTATGGACTTACCGAAAATGATCTGCAGCATTGCTATGAACAGTGGAAAATTCGTATGGAGCGGTGTAGAGACCGAGGAGGAGAGTACATTGAAGGAGATAACATGAAATTGTAAATAATTGTAAATAAATGTTTTTTCCAGCATCAGTCCGGTTTTTTTCTAGCCGCACCTCGTATACTGTATCATTTCTTTCCAAGAATTAACACCTAACAGAAATATGTACAATTATTTCATGCAGGACAATGCAAGACCACACATCGCCAATGCTTCTATAACAGCAACACAAAGTATTTTTGATGATAGGCTAGTTGACTGGTCTCCTCATTCTATAGATATAAATCCATGTGATTTTTATCTTTGAGGAACATTAAAAGACAAGGTTTTTGCAACCAATCCCCACATGCTCAAAGAGTTTGAAGACAGGGTTCAGCAGTCAAAATTTGTTGAGTGTTTGCTAATGTCTTCAGGATATGTTAGGCTGCTCTTACGACAGAGGGACATCATTTTGAGCACCTAGTGCAAACAAAGGTAAGCTTAAGTTAATCAGATGGCAATGTTGTTTATGCTTAAATCAGGGGAAGTGCGCACCCAGCTGACTACCAGCAGATTAGTGTCTAAGAGTCGGGCCTGGTGGCAGCCAGTGGATGGGGTGGTGGCAGCTGGGGGGGCCATGCCACGTAGCATGCAGACTCCTCTCAGGTGTCTTTTGCGAGACACCCTGTACATAAGTTTTGCAAAGCATTTGTTGTTAGAGGTACATCGCTACTCAACATTTCAGTGCTTCATGTGACATACATACTTCATTCCCTTTCTGTTTAGTGGTTGCCTTGGGTGGATAAATGATACCACTGTGTTATAAACATGACCAATTAGGGAAAAGAATGACAGTAAAACCATTTTGAAAACAATTCAACAACATTTTCAAGTATCTATGTGTATGATAGAAGGGTAAGTGGTGAAGGACTTGGGTGGTGGACATTGACACCCTTGTTGTTATCTGCCCTGGTTGGGATGGACAGGATATGGGATGCCTCTCAGGATGTGAGTAGGATTGGGAGGATAGTGCACCACACTAGCGTACACAAAGTGAGGACATGAAACACTTTCAGATCCTAATGGAAAAAAATGGATAGTTAAGGTTCCTTGGAAGTAAGCAGATTAATATGCAATAGTTATAATGCAGCTAACTGCTTACTGATGATATCGACAACTATTACTCTGAAATCTATTGATCTGAGAGTAGTATTTATGTTAATACATTTGGACTTATTTAATCAAAATTCTTATAACTTGAGTTTTACCATGAACTGGTGAATGCCATAAAATCACAGTCAGAATGTCTGATTCTGAGCGCCATACTACTTCATAACATCCAAACTCGTTGGTCAATGAACACTCTTCGCCTTTGCCTAAACAGTGCTGTCTCTCTGCGTGAATTGTTGAGCTGCATTTTTCACCAAACCAGCTGTTCATTCTGCTAGCATTCTTTCAAATTACACATAAGCTCAGAATAATGAATTAGAAGCATGTACATCATAGTGCATAACACCTTATACCTGTTATCAAAAGCTTGTTTTATTTGTATCAAGCTTGGTATAATCTAGATAAAAAGCTTAGCTAAACTCTTTCTAAAATCATCACTAATTAATGAAATACAGCTGTTATTTTTATAGTATTTATACCATTTGTTTCTCATAGTTAAAGGAGTGATAATTACGCTTGCAACATAAGGTGAGAATTATTTGATGAATTAAACTGACCTTCAACAACTGAGCTACAATGTTCAGCAAACATTACCACAAATATATAGAAATAACCTCAGCATGTTTAAATAAATTCCTCAATTTAAGTCTCAAAAAACACGGATTATTTCCCGTAGACTTCACAGGACAAACACATATACCTGACAACATGTAGTGAGGTATAGTGACTAGATACACAGAGACATAATCATATAAATTTTACTACTTCAGTTCAGAAAATTATGTCTAACACAAAAAGAATTTTATTATGTAACCACATTAATCATAATTACTTGATAATTGTCAACTGAATTCCCCTCTGTGATCATGGGATTGGACCAAAACTAAGGCAAAATGTCTTATATGAAAACACAGGAGGTTGACAGGTGTAACTTTGAATTATTCCTGGCTCCTCTTCAAACACATCTATGTATTAACTTAAGATATCAAACAATTGCTTTCTTTGACGTCCTGATAAATTTTCTGGCTCTTCTTCTTTATGTTGGACTTGGGTCTTTACTCCAAAGACTTCTGTATATTTCATCATCTGGGCTGTGGTTTCCTTAGTATATCTAGCCATCCAATTAATCCAAAACACTTGACAATATTTATCATGCTTACCCTCCTTCTATAATAAACTGACTTAACCTCCACACCTTCAATCAAGAACAATACCTTGCTCATAGAAATGTCAGTCTTTGTGTCCCTTTCTTGTGTAACAAGTCCCAAGAAACACTTGACAATTAACCATTCTACTACTATAAATGTACACAATACTGCTACATTCTCTAGTTTTATTTCAAGTCTTATTTGTATCCTCACATCCCTTGACCTCGTGCTGACTCCAAGTAGCTTGTAATTATGCACTAGAATGGTGTACTTTGGTTTGCTCGGATGCCTTCTTAAAAAAACTGCTGCTAACAAACATTTTTTGAGTACATAAAAAGATTTTAAAAACATCAGTGTGATCAGTCACAGATTCCACACTTCTCTTGGGCTCCATTTGAATGGTCTTGGAAATAAACTTGTGTCACAGAAAATACTTGAAGAAACTAAAAGGCACCATCTTATATCCAATATAAACACAAGAATGTTAGGCTACCAAAAATACTCTATCATAAACAGCATGATAAGTACTTGTAAGCAGAAAAATCATCAACCGAAACCAGCGCATTCATATAAAAAAATCAAAATTTTGTGTTTTCTTCCAGAATATGCAAAGCATAAGGAACCAAATTTTAGAGCTACAAATACTTTTAGAATGTTTTTAGAAAGCCTCACAGACACTACAGATTTGCTTTGTATGGCTGAACATTTGCTTAAAGATGACAGAGCTGCCTATTTTTCCTTTCCTGGCTTTCAGATAGTTAACCATTTCTGTAGAAGTAACAAATACTGCTAGAGATAATGTAGAATGTATTTCATTACTTAAAACCAAGCATATGAATTATAAAAAGCATTTTGAACATGTCATTTAAAACTCTTAAGCTTTTAGTTATGTGCATCTATGGACAACATGATGGTAACATACCAATATTCACCTCCAAACTAGACACATTACTGCAATGCTACAGTTCAAAATACTCCAATATTATATTTTAGGGAGACTTTAATATAGATTTCTTAATCCACTACTTCCCAAAAAATAAAGAAAATGTTGCAATGTTATAACATGAAAAATATAAACAGCAAACCTGCTAGAACAATTATTACCAGCTCCTCTGCAATAGATGGTCTTTTTGTTAATACTGATATGTCTGAGTATTTGAAAATAGTCTCTTAATGTGATATATTGATACCACTGATGTTCTACTAAGGGCAGTGCCACCTGCCCCATCTTGGAGGGTAGCAACAATGATGGGCGGTTCATGTGCCATGTACGGTACAGGGACCTATATAGGAGACCGATTTGCAGCCTGGCATCAGTTCTCAGCGAGACTCATCAGCAAAAGCAGCATTCTCCTGAAGATGGCAAACAGTTGGATTGCCGAAATATTTAATCGAGTTGATTTTAGGATCCAGCAGCAAACCCAAAGAAACTTTCAAGACTTATTACACTGGGAAAGCCTACGAAGTCACATGTCACTTACTTCCACACTAGAACATATCTCTAATGGTATATCAGGTCAAAACTGCTTGGTTCTGAGTATGATCAAGCTAGCTGCAAATAAGCAAACAGAAGCTCTCCAACACACACATGAAAGATCAACTGGAAACAAAAACAGTATAGCACATCTCACACATCTGCTCCATTAAGGGGCTCCGGAACGCCCTATACTTGCAATGTTATAATAACGCTTATAAATTACATCTTTCCTCACAAAGTATTTGAGGTAGGAAGTTGAACTTTTTACAGATTATTTATTGGAATATGGGCTACAACTTAACACAGGGATTTTACAAAATTTTAGTTAAGTTATTAAAGATGATTTTTTTTCAATTGTAATGAAAATTCACAACATTGCTCTGCAATTTTTTATTTATATGTTCAAAAATATACAGTTTTTTGGAAAAAGGCTGAGTTAAATTATGCAGAAGGTACTGTGTAACATTTACTGAAAGTTTGAAACAAATATGTTTCGAAGATCCTTAGAAAACATGTAATTAGTATGAGAAAATAAAAGTTTTGGGAATCGAGCGACAAAGATTGGATTAACTTTTTAGTGCATTCCAGGTCCATAGGATGGATTATCTTCATCCTCTGCAAACTCCTCCTCCAGCTTCCTCTTGTTCCTCCTCCTGTTTACTCTTGCTTGTATTTCTAGACTCTTTACAGCCCTGTCTGCAGCCCGAAGGCGTTCCTTGTCTAAAGCAAGCATCGCTCGTTGTTGTGTTCGTAGATTTTGCTACCATTTTCTTCAGTTGCAGTTACTGCAACACTGTTCCAAAAGGTGGTCATGTATGAACACTTATCACATTTCAGTTGTATTTCACTAGCAAGTCCTACGTGCTTTATTATGGAGAGTTCCAGACCAACTCCACTACAATAAATACATCTTACACAGTTTGAAAAAATTCCTTTGAGAACCGACATATCAAATATTTCATTCACATCCGATTCGCCCATAAACATTCATAGTTTTCACTCATTGAACCAGGCTTCTTCTGTGAAGTATTTTCTTTCCCACTTTGACTGCTATGGGCAGGTGTACTTGAGAGGTTAGGTTCGCTCACTTGGTTATCGTCTTTATTGTTTACAGTAATAACACATACCTTTGGCTTTCCAACATTTCTCCTTTTCTTAAAAGCCTTCATAGGATTTCTAATAACTTTACTTTTACTCATTATTATACTTCAACAAAACAGAGACTCAAGAAACAGAATTAATTACGAATATTTTCGAGATAACGGCAGAGTAAATAAACATGAAACAATCGACAATTACACCAGCAATATATATTGAACCATCACAGGTTAGCCACAACACATACTTTATCACACATCACTAAAATGTACCTGATGAACACGGACGTTAATAATAACACCATTTGACAGCAGTTTAACAGCGCCACAGTGGGTCACGCCCATGTAGAACACATTTCAAAAAAAATTTAAAAATAGTTGTAGTCTTCGGAATTGAATAAATTATATATCTATTAAAAGGTAATAGTCTGCAGATTCAGAAAACGCAAAAAAGTAAAAATTGAACTTTTCATGATTTTGAGCCTTTCCGGAGCCCCTTAAGGTGACTGGAAGGGCATCTGTTGAGCAAGCAAGATTGACAGTATGGTTCATGAACTTATGTGTGTCTTGCAACACTGCTATGAAGTGTCATTCCCAATAAAACTTGCAACTAATCAATACACATTCAAAAGTCTAATAATAAATCGCTAGCAGCAGGAATATAAACCTCTTGCAGATGTAAGAGACTGCAGCATGCCTACAGTGAAACTACGAACAGCGAGTTATTCCATAACTAGTTCAAACATTGTAAAAGAATTCGAAACAAGGTAATTCAGGAAGTAAAGAAAATGTATAGCCAGCAGTTCATCAATAACTCATGTTGTAAATCAAAAGCCACATGGAAATTACTCAACAACAAAAATTGGTGAAAAACATAAGACACACTCAATAACATGCATTAAAAATGAAAATATGTTACCCTCTGACACTAAACTATCATGTGAAATATTTAATAAACACTTCATAACCATTGGTGACAAACTTTCTTATTTAATCAAGACTCCTGCACCCGTCTTCACCCAAATTCAGCAGTACTCCTACAACCACTTTTTCCTGATCCAGTCATATCAAGTGAAATCTGAGATATTATGATGCAGAAACCAAACAAACATTCCTGTGGGTTTAATGATATATCTGATTACCTTTTAAATCAAATCTGACAACATGTGTGTGACCTACTGTCAGATATAATAAACAGTCCTTACCGCCAGACTTTTGAAAGCAGCAAAAACTGTTCCTCTGTTTAAAAAAGGTGAAAGAAGTGATGTAAACAACTACAGATCTATCTCCAGCTTATCAAGCACATAAAAAGTCTTTGAGAAAGCAGCATATTATCATATTATTAATTTCTTGGAAAGTAACTGCATATGAATCTCCACCAGTTTGACTTTCGGTAAAGGAGATCAATAAATGGAGCATTATATTCATCTTTAAATCAAATGGTGCACTCAATAAAAGAAAACACATAACATGCGTGTTCCTTGAACTCACAAAAGCTTTTGATCTTGTCAACCATGAATTACTTTTGGAGAAACTACTATATAATGGAACTAGAGGAAATTGCAATTACTGGTTTAGGTCATATCTTTCAGACAGAGTACAGAAAATAGTAATCACCTCAAAAAATTGTGAAAGTGCTCAGTCAAAGGAACATATAATAAGGCAAGGCATTCCCCAATGGTCTCCTTTTATTTCCAATATTTATCAATGATCTGCCCCAAAGCATTCAGGAAGATCTACCAGTAATGTTTGTGATGACATCAATATACTGTTTGCTAACCAGTGTCCCCAGCAACTCAACATCAAAATTGCTGATATAAACTGTAATCTGGTAAAATGATTAAATGAAAACAAACTTCTCCTAAATAAAGATAATTTCCACTCAACACAAAGGTACCATCTGTGATAGATGATATCAGCAATGTAGGAAAAAACAGATTACTGTAAAGAAGACACATTAAGCTGCAGACAGGCACAATTAAAATATGCTTACATTATCTTTCAGCCAGAGCCTTTATCAGCAAAAGAGAAACACACACCATTCATACATGCAAGCAAGCACACTTCATGCACACATGACCACCAACTCCAGCATCTCGGGCCAGAACGCAAAATCACGCAGAATGCAAGCATCAATCTGAAGGGGACAGGGAAGGGGAATGGATGGTAGTGTACAGGTGAGGATAGAGATGAACTACATCTGGTGGAGTGTGCAGGTACTAGAATTCCAACAGGTGCAGTATCAGTTGGTTGTGGAGCAGTGAGGTGTGGAAAAAAGGAGCAAAAAAAAAAAAAAAAAAAAAAAAAGAGAGGAGCCATCCTCATTTCCTTCTTACAAGCCATGAGTGGAGCTCCTTATTTTCAGACTACTGAAACGAGAACATTCTTTTCTTCTCCTGGCATTTAATGGGGTTTGGTAACCTAATGCACACAGATCCTCTCATTATTATAATATTCAGAACAGCTTCAATTCTTTCATCAACATGTCTCTCTTGTCATGCTTTTATAGTAAATGTGTCAAAGTTGAGGAATCTCTTTTCTGGTTTCCTGCTTCTGCATGACTTATGATCCACTGCCATAAAAAAATCACATTTTTAAAACTTGTAAGGATATTTTATTTAAATGAAATCATAACTATTTCATTCGATAAAATATGTTTCCATTTTTTAAAGTGACATACAGAAATGTATATTCCTGTGCAGCTTGTGTGGGTGTACCAAACCCCTTTCCATTCATAAGGCATTTGCATTCGTCCCAGATACTGTTAATTATTTTAAAATCAAAACGTAAAAATGGCTGTGGTAGAGCAGCATTGGCAAGATCTTCTTCCATTCCTTGCATTTTGACAATGGAGTGCTGTATTGGGTCATCTGTGTCTTAGTGTCAGGCAAGCCAATTACTCTGCACATCCAAATATAAAAATATAATCTAAGGAAAAAAAGGGTACACCACAAAAGAATTATCCAAATGGGACATAAATCAGTAGATTTGATGTACATGCACAGACAAATAAATGGTTATAGTTTCAGAAAAATTGTGTGATTTGTTCAAGAGAAAGAGCTTCACAAAATGAACAAGACAATAAAGCATTGGTTCACATCGGGCTCTTATGCAAGCAGTTATTCAGCTAGACACTGATTGATAGAGTTGTTGGATGTCCTCCTGAGGGATACTGTGCCAAATTCTTCCCAAGTGGCATGTTAGATCATCAAAATTGTGAGCTGGGTGGAGGAGCCTGCCCATAATGCTCCAAATATTCTTGATTGGCAAGATATCCAGCAACCTAGCAGCTAAGGTAGGGTTTGGCAAACATGAAGACAAGTGGTAGTACTCTTGCCATGTGCAGGAAGGCATTATGTTGCTGAAATGTAAGTCCTGATTGGCTTGTCATAAAGGGCAACAAAATGGGGCATAGAGTAGCCTTGACCAACCATTTTGCTGTAAGCGTGTCATGGATGAAAACCAAAGGGGTCCTGCTTTAGAAATGGCACCCCAGACCATCACCCCTAGTTATCGGGCAGTATGGTGGGTGACATTTAGACTGATATTCCACTGCTGACTGGGGCACCTACAGACACATCTTTGCTGATCATTGGGGCTCAGTTTGAGGTAGGGTTCATCACTGAAGACAGTTCTACTCCAGTCAATTGGATTCCAGGCCAAATATGTGTCTGAAGACACACCAGACAGTGGTGGGATACCAATCTGTCTGTCACCGATGATGCAGCCCACCAACTAAGGGTGATGGTGTGGGGTGCCATTTCTTTTCATGCAGTAGGATCCATTTGGTTGTCATCTGGGGCACCCTTAAGCATAGTGGTATGTCAGCAATATTCTACATACTGCTTTGTTGCCCTTGAAGGCAAAACATCCAGCTGCACACAGCAACAGCTCCTATTGCTTGTCTTCATGCTTGCCAAAGCCTATCTTGGACAGCAAGGTCACTGGATCTCTCCCCAATTGAGAATGTGTGGAGTATTCTGGGCAGGATTCTCCAACCATCTCAGGATTTTAATGATCTAATTTACCAGCTGAACAGAATTTGGCACAATACCTATTAGGAGGACATCAAACAACTCCATCAATCAATGCCAAGCTGAGTAACTGCTTGCATAAGCATCAGAGGTGGACCAACCTTTTACTGACTTTCTCAATATGCGAAGCACTTTCTCTTTAATAAATCATTCATTTTTTCTGAAATGGTAATTATTTGTTTTTTTTTCTGTACATGGGCATCACATCAACAGATTTCCACCTCTCTTTCTCTTTATCTCTCTCTCTTTATAGTAGAGAGTATACTGACAACTATGATGCCCCATTGCTGCAGTTGCCACTTTTTCTCTTCAGTCTTACTGCAGTTTCTTGGATGTTGTTGTGTATGTTTTCTATATGTTATATCCTTGCCAAGATAGATCCTGACAGACTTATTTTTCTTGAGAGATACATCATTTAGCATGAGTGAGTTTCTGCATTCAAGACAATTTACCTTTGTGAATTATGCACACTGTTTTATTCACTGTCACTTGCACTTAGTTGTCAAGGCACCAGTTTTGTGCCAGGGTTAATTCTTTATTACATTTTTTTTACATATGAGGTCTGGAACCCTCTAATGTGACATCAAGGAGATTTTCTGCGTATCCCAGCTACTTCTTCCTTCCATGAGGTTTCCAAAAAGAGATTAGTGCAGTACATTCAAAAGTACAGGACTACAGATGAATTCCAGTGGCCTGTGCCCTTGGAAGACATGTTGCATCTTCAAATTTTTCCAGTCCTTGTGTTACCTAAAATAAAGGCAGACATCTTGGAGCTTTCAACTCAGCCTGAGGGAAAAAAAAGCACCCCGTCATCAGGCCACAAGTGGCCCATCGGGACCATCTGACCACCATGTCATCCTCAGTTGAGGATGTGGCTAGGAGGGGCATGTGGTAGCACACCGCTCTCCCGGTCATTATGATGGTTTTCTTTGACCAGAGCCGCTACTATTCAGCTGAGTAGCTCCTCAATTGGCATCATGCGGCTGAGTGCACCCCGAAAAATGGCAACAGCACATTGGTGGCTGGATGGTGACCCATCCAAGTGCCGGCCATGCCCAACAGTGCTTAACTTCGGTGATCTCATGGGAACCGGTGTATCCACTGCGGCAAGGCCGTTGCTAGAGGGAAAAAAAGGCCACCATAATTTTTTTTATTCGTCCCTAAATGCTAACCATAATTTTTATTGTGTAATGATGTATTACATCCATACAATTCACTGCATCACTTTAGATTTCCATTTATGGAAGTCATACTGATTCCAATTCATATTAGTCAGCTGTATGTGGTTAATAGCCATGCATTTAAAAATCATTCTTTACTTTACCAGTTATGTCCAACAGGTATACTGGTGCTTGACATCTTCCTGTTTTTTTAGAATTATTGCATATGTGGTCTGGTAACTTACAGAAATTCTTTCTTGTGCAAGGCACTCATACAAAACACTTTCATGTGTGACACTGAGTATGTGCCTCGAGCAGCTCTTCTAAGCGAATTCATCCTGACTCAGGAGGTTTCCCTGTATATTACAAATTTATTGAAGCCTACAATTTAGCCTCTCCAGACAGCAACACTACTGTTGACATACCCTCTGACAGAAACATTAACATTCTGAGTTGTTGCTGTCCTTGATTGTCCACCTCTGCAGTCTAAAACGTGATGACTGGAAATGTATTACTCAGCTATAAATTCAAAATGGCTTGTGATAAAATATCAAAAATTAATAACAGGTGAATGTTTGCAAGACGTATTACACTACCAAATTGCATTTAGACACTTCCAGGCATGAAACTGGGCATTACAATCTAAAATTGCTTAGATATTTGTAACTCTGAACTTAAGCAACATGTCAGGAAACAGAATGCAAAAAGCCTTTGCTCTAAGTGATGATCCTCCCCAGTAATGTAGAAATTACATTTCTTAGGTGGAACACAAATATTTGTCTGCCTCAAAGTTACACAAATTACACAATCCATTCTGCTATCATGCATATTGTATTAACTGTATTCACACAGGATTTTGATTGTAACATGATTATTACTGTCATAATCTGACAAACTCTACATACAAATGATACACTCACATCAAGGATCTACAAAACTAAAAAATAAATAAACTCTTGAAAGACCGAGAAGTTACAACAAGCAGCTGTTCCAGTTCATTAGTTCTTGTTACTGCTGTGAAGTGGAAACAAGTTTAACTGATCTTTAGAATTTTGGTGTAAGTTTTCACAATACACAGTCCTTCACTAGGTTTATCACATATTTGTATATGACACATTTTACAGCACAACAGTTTGCACACAAACCACCACCAGCCAGTGGACATACTTCTTCCCCTTACTAAGCTGCCTGTTTGAATTACTGAGAGTGGTTTCAAGTTCACTTAGGTGAACCCCAGGTTTTTACAACACTTAACTGTTCGCTGATGAAGCACACTTTACAAGACAAGGTATCTTTTATGTCCACAAAGAACAATGGGCAAACATCAATGGATATGCACTCCAGGAATACCACCACCAAAAAATCCTTTCACGTAACATTTAGGCAGGAACAATCAGAGGATGTGAGCTGGGAAACACATACTTTCACATAGCTATCTGGACCTTTCTGTCAGTGTTTCTTGGATGACATCTTTCAATAGTTACTTGCATGGGCTGCTCATTCTAAAGGATCAGAGGGGACCAGCTCCACCAAAAATTTTGTGTTTTTTTTCAGTTTTATATCAAACAGTTTGATTATGACATGATTGTGGTGTAGTATGACAGACAGAAACCAAATGTAATCAGGCCCATTTCTCTCTGTTGCAGACACATACAAGACATATCACTCCACAGTGGTGAACCAGTGTTTTGTTCCTCATCCCATTCATCCAAAGCCGAGGGCCAGTGGCAGGTGGTGTGTAGCCACATATTCCCTCCACAGAGTCATAGTGACGTGACCAAGCAATTTCTCACTCTCCACCTTTGCCCCTCACCAAAACAAAGCTGTGGGCAAGCAAGCTCAGACCCAGTGGATGGGCTACTGCACATGTAACTCTCTTTCCCTGCACCCCAGACATGCCACAGGGCCAGTGTCAGACGGCACTTACTCCCCCTGCACTCCTCATTCCTAAAACTGCAGTCACAGTGATGTGACCAAGCTTTGCCCTCGCCCTCACCCTAGTGGAGTTTAGGGCCAGCTCAAATGGGCCAGGTGGACAGACAATCATCCATTTCCTTCCTTCCCCACACCCCAGTGAACCCCGCTGTCCCTGCTGCATTCTCACTCTGCTCCTCTTGCCCACCTGTCTACAAATCTTCACAATGTTTGGGGTCAGCCACTTTGGGGGCCCACAGCACCTAACTGTAGTTGCTGTCATGTGCCTTACTGTATTCCTTCCCTCCCCCCCTCCCCCTTCTGCCATTCATCAAGAGGAAATGTGGGAAACAGTGAATGAAGCCACCTCTCAGTAGGGTCCTGTATTTTGAAGCTGTGTGGTTGAGACTCAGGAGCTCAAAAAGTGATTTTAAAATGTATAAAGTAGATTTTTTTGCTTAAATGCCCTTTCATTTATTAAATATGGAAGAGAAGCTCGAAATCAAGTTGTTAAGTGCAAATCAACCAAAAGATTTCTTGATGTCGCAATTTGATGGAAAGAAGAAGAGAACTTTTGCAACACATGGTTCTGTAAAAAGTCTTGGTTAACAGCAAGTGAAGAGAAACAAAAATTATTTTGTTCCTATTGTGTGTTATTTTATGGTGAAGGACTGTGGACAACAGTTGGGTGTTAGGATCTAAAGCATTTAAGTGAACAAATTATGAAACATGAAGAGGGTGGACTACATTTAGAAAATGCTTGTAAATACAAAATGTTTCACACAATTAACATTGCTGCTGAGATTGACTCAGTGTGTATAATGTCAATTCAGGAATATAATGAATTATTTACAAAGAATAGACACATATTACGCAGAACCATAGAGTACTTAATGTTTTGCGGAACTCATGCGTTAGCACCAAGGGCTCACATTGAGAAATGGCAGTCAGCAAACTGCAACAACTTCTTACATTTGTTACCTCTTCTATGAAATCTTGACAGCATGTTAGATGACCATTAAGCAGAGCTAATTCTTCTGTGTGTAAATATACATCACACAGGATACAAAACTAACTTTTAGACTGTATGTATCAAGTTTACATTGAAGAACTGATTAAAGACATTAATACTGTCACATTTGTTTCTGTGCAGGCAGATTAATCAACAGATATTGTAAGCAAAAGTCAATCTGTCACTATGCCATGGTATATTAAGGGAGAGAAACATTTCCTGTGAAAATGTTAATGATAGGACAGCATGTAGGCTTAGTGAGGTTCTAAAAAAAAAGTCTGGAATCTTTCAATGTTGAAGAATAACTCTTTGCTCAGGCATACAATGGTGCCCCAGTAAATGAGTGGCAGTCATGGTGTTGCACAGACTCTGATGCAGAGTACTTTCGCATACAGAAAGTTATTTGCACCAAATGAATTTGGGTCTTCAGAATGCTTGAAGTAAAAACATGAAGTCTCTTAGGTTGTTCTTTACAGATGTTTCCGGATTTGCAATGTTTTTCTCTTCATTGCCTAAGCAAAGTGATTTGTTAAAGACACTCTGCAACAAGAGAATTCCTTCAGTCTCTTTCAAGTAGATTAAACTTCCAGTCTCACATAGTAATGTATGTTCAAGAAACAAATTATGTTTTGATATGACTGAAGAAGAAGATTCTTGGAATGATATTACAATAAGAGAAGCATTAACTTTAAGAAATTTACTTCACAATCCAGACTTTCTGTTCCTTCTAAATTTTTTTCTGTGACATTGTGAAACATGTTGATATTTTATACAGCACAATTCAGATGCAGGGTGCAAATGTCATTACTATATCCAATGCATTATGTCATTTTGAGACTTCTTTTTGTGAAATATGAGAGAACATTGAAAGGCATCAAGTTTTTGAAGATGAATGTTTTACTTCTTCAAGAAAATGTTCTAAATATAGCACTGTACCTAACCTGACAGCAGATGTCAAAGAAGTGTGTGTTATTGTAACCAGCCACACGAAAGGAAGGATTCCAAAACTCTCATGTATTAAGTAGCTTTGAAATGATAGATCAAGAGAAGTTTGTTTCTTTCAAAGAACATTTCCCAGCCACTTTAATCAATACTTTTTCATTAAGTTATATTCCCTTTATTTCCCACAATAAATTAAAAAATGAACTGATAGTGATTTATCACAATGATTTGTTTAAAGGCATTACATTGGTTTGTGAGCTGTTCACCTTTCTTGTGGAACATTCCTTTGAAGAATTATTTACTAAAGTGCACAAAACATTGCAAGTTGCCCTAACTACACTTATTTCAACAGCAGAAGCAGAGCAATTTCAGCACTTTAAAAAGAATTAAAACCTTTTTCAGGAAAAGTATGGGTCAGGAAAAGCTGAACTCACTGGTTGTTTATTCCATTCATAAGAAGGAAATCAATGAAATTCCAATCTTCAACAACAGAGTAGTTGATATGTTTGCCAGTCAGAAGAATAAGTGTGCACAGCTAATATATAAGTAACCAGCCAGGATAGAGACCTCATTAGTTAATGTGCTGGCTGGGTAAAATATGCGTGAAACCACTCCTTGCCAAAATTTTTCCCAAAGTTTTTGCCCTTAGCCATAAGGGGAGAGCCCGGAACCTCCCTATATTTGCTCTCTAGTGCGTTCACAATGGGGAAGAAGCTACTTGCTCCCTCCCAGAGTTACATCATTTTTCTTTTTGCACCACCGTCAGACTATAGAAACACAACTATAGTAAGTAAACTATGTGATCAAAAGTATCTGGACACCTGGCTGAAAATGACTTACAAGTTCTTGGCCCCCTCCATTAGTAAAGCTGGAATTCAGTATGGTGTTGGCCCACCCTTAGCCTTGATGACAGTTTCCATTCTCACAGGCATACATTCAATCAGATGCTGGAAGGTTTCCTGGGGAATGGCAGTCCATTCTTCATAGGGTGCTGAACTGAGAAGAGGTATCAATGTCGGTCGTTGAGGTCTGGCATGAAGCCTGCGTTCCTAAACATCCCAAAGGTGTTCTATATGATTCAGACCAGGACTCTCTGCAGACCAGTCCATTACAGAGATGTTATTGCTGTGTAACCACTCTGCCACAGGCCATGCATTATGAACAAGTGCTCGATCATGTTGAAAGATGCAACCGCCATCCCTGAATTGTTCTTCAACAGTGGGAAGCAAGAAGGTGCTTAAAACATCAGTGTAGGCCTGTGATGTGATAGTGCCATGCAAAACAACAAGGGGTGCAAGCCCCCTCCATGAAAAACATGACTGTACCATAACACCACCACCTCCAAATTTTACTATTAGCACTACACACGTTGGCAGATGATGTTCACTGGGCGTTCACCATACCCACGGCCTGCCATCAGATCGCCACACTGTGTACCGTGATTCATCACTCCACACAACGTTTTTCCACTGTTCAGTTGCCCAATGTTTAAGCTCCTTACACCAAGCGAGGTGTCGTTTGACATTTATCGGTGTGATTTGTGGCTTAAAGCAGCAGTTCGAACACAAAACCCAAGTTTTCTCACCTCCTGCCTAACTGTCATAGTACTTGCAGTGGATCCTGATGCAGTTTGGAATATCTGTGTCATGGTCTGGATAGATGTCTGCCTATTACACATTATGACCCTCTTCAATTGTCGGCAGTCTCTGTTAGTCAACAGACGAGGTCAGCTGTACGCTTTTGTGCTGTATGTGCCCCTTCACATTTCCACTTCACTATCACATCAGAAACAGTGGATCTAGGGATGTTTAGAAGTGTGGAAACCTCGCAGACAGACATATGACATAAGTGACACCCAATCACTTTACTGCGTTTGAAGGCCGTGAGCTCCACAGAATGCCCCATTCTGCTTTCTAACAATGTATAATGACTAGTGAGGTCGCTGATATGGAATGCTGTGCAGTAGGTGGCAGCAAAATGCACCTAATATGAAAAACACATGCTTCTGGGGGTGTCCAGATACTTTTGATCACATAGTGTATAAACATCAGCGGGAGGAGAGCTGGCAAACTTTGGTTTGAACCAGAACAGCCCCAAACCCTTAAATTACTCAATAAAATGTGTCATAGGCATACAGACAGACACAGAGAGAGACAGACAGACAGACAGACAGACAAACACCCACACCCACACCCACCCACCCACCCACACACACACACACACACACACACACACACACACAGATTAAAAAAGTAGAGCTCACGTCTGTCATCTGTATATATTTTATTATCAGCTTTGATATTTTGTGGATTATATTTATAACTGAATGTTTACCATATTTACTACCTTTAGTGAATGTTTAAGCAATATTACATATATCACTGTTATATAATGAACACTTCAGAAAAATTCTATAATAAAGTTTACCTCCAACAACAAAGGTGAGCACGACCAACCACAGGTTACTTGAAGATAAGCATCTGGATATGCTATCCCTTTAACACACAGTGCCCCGCTCATCACTATTGATGCCACCACCCTTTACACTAACATTCCCAATGTCCATGGTCTTACCGTTATTGAACACTACCTTTCCCAATGCCCGACGGGCTCCAAACCAATAACCTCCTTCCTAGTTGCCATGACCAACTATATCCTCACCCACAGTTACTATTTCTTTGAAGGCATTACCTACAAACAAATCTGGGGTATGGCTATGGGCAGCCGCATGGCACCATCTCATGCCAACCTATTCATGGACCATCTAGAGGAATCCTCCCTAAAAACCTGGAATCCTAAACCCCTAACCTGATTCAGATTCATTGATGACATCTTTGCTATTAGGTTCAAGGGAGAGAACACCCTATCCAGATTCCTCCAGAACCTCAACAACTTCTCCCTCATTTGCTTCACCTGGTCCTATTCAACCCAACAAGCCACCTTCTTAGATGTTGATCTCCACTTCAACAATGTCTACATCAGAGTGATATCAGTATCAATCCTACTGACCACCAGCAATACCTCCACTTCGACAGCTGCCACCTGCGCCATACCAAGAAGACCCTTCTGTACAGCCTAGCCACCCATGGTCATTGCATCTGCAGTGAAGAGTGGTCCCCCTCTAAATATACCGAGTGTCTCACTGAAGCCTTCACATACTGTAATTATTCTCCAAATCTTGTACAATAACAAATCTCCTGTGATTTATCTTTCCAGTCTCCTCGACCTCCCAAAGTCTCACTGTCTGGCCACGGAGGAGCATTCCCCTCATGACTCAGCACCACCCAGGACTGGAGCAACTGAATTACATTCTCTGCCATGGTTTTGACTACCTCTCATTGTGCCCTCAAATGAGAAATGTCCTGCCCACTATCCTTCCTGCCCCCCCACAGTGGTATTCTGCCATCCACTGAACCTACACTATATACTCATTCATCCTTACACTACCCCTACTTCCAACCTCTTACATCATGACTCATACTCCTGTAATAGACCTAGATGCAAGATATGTCCCTTACATCCTCCCATCACCACCTACTCCAGTCCGGTCACTAGCATCAAAAGCAGGGTTACCTGTGAAACCAGTCATGTGATCTACAAGCTAAGCTGCAACCACTGTGCTGCATTCTATGTGGGCATGACAACCACCAAGCTGTCTGTCCACATGAATGGCCACCGACAAACTGTGGCCAAGAAACAAGTGGACTACCCTGCTGCTGAACACACTGCCAAACATGATATCCTTCATTTCGATGATTGCTTCACAGTCTGTGCCATATGAATGCTTCCCACCAACACCAGCTTTTCTGAACTGTGCAGATGGAAACTTTCCCTGCAGCACATCCTATGTTCCCATAATCCTCCTGGCCTCAACCTTCGTTAGTCATTGTCCTCACCCATCCAGCCTCTTCCTTGTTCCCATTCCAGCACTACACAGCTGTCATTCCACTATCATACCCAGTCATTTTACTTTTCATCTGGCCTGCAGCACTTCACTGTCCACCACCTCAACCATACTATCCCTCCCCCTCCCCGCCCAAGACTCCTTCTTACCATTGCCCAGTCACCACTGCCATCATGCACTGATGCTGCTGCTCACAGTGTGGCTTCATTTGCCTGAGACTGCAGCCATGTGTGTGTGTGTGTGTGTGTGTGTGTGTGTGTGTGTGTGTGTGTGTGTGTCGCGTCTATTTGTTGATGAAGCCTTAATGGCTGAAAGCTTTATTTGTGACAGTCTTTTCATCTTGCCTATCTGCTACTCAGCACCTCCATTGTGTGGTGAGTGGCAACTTTCCTTTTCATAATAATATTATTACATTCCATCTGGAATTTCCATTGATTGGTTTTTGTCACCTAGATATGCACAATTATGTGTTACATGTACACTTGTGCACCTGCAGATCTTCAGTTGCTCTGTTAAAAAGTACATTAGTAGGTGGCTCAGTAAGTTGAAAATCCACACCATCAGAGTTAAACCCATTTTATTTCTGATTGTGTAGTCAATCAAAGAAACGGGTTTATTCAAATCAAAAAATAATCTAACTGTATAGGATATCTTGCAATATATTCAGGTTACTTGTTGTAATATCCAAGCTAATCCCAGTACATTAAAGAAGGGACACCAGTCATTTAAGTGTCTTTATTTGTGCAAGTGTGGAGGGAATGAGATACACTTTGATCATGTGCTACAACCTTATAAACTCATATTCAGAATAAAATGAACATTTATTGATATTGAAAAAATATATCCAAAAGATTACATATTCCAAATGTTCTTTTCATTGTCCCCCTCCGCAAACTCATTGTCTCCTCTATGCATGTCCCGCTTTGAAGACACACAAATTTTGTCACATTTACTCCCCCCCCCCCCCCCCCCACCACACACACACACACACACACACACACACACAGAGTTTCTTCAGTATTTACAATGAGTTTGGCTCGGGAGAATTACTCCAAAAGCCTTTTCACAGTACTTGCTGCTGTTGACTGCAAGGTTTTTGGGCTGAATCCAGTGAGCAATGTGTTATCATCATCAGCAAATAGTATGGTTTTTTGGGGACATATATATTCAACATGGTCATCTACATAAATCAAGAAGAGTAGTGGTCTTAGGATTCAAACCTGAAGTAAACTGTATTTTATTGGTAATTCGTCAGAGAGAACTGTTCCTTGTTTTATTCTGAGTGTTTATTTCATACTGAAATTATACCATCTGTCTGCAAGTTTTTAGGTATGAACATAACCACCTATGCTAAACCTCCTATATCCAATATTTCTAATTTTTCAAGCTGAATTTGATGGTCATGGACAATGGAGGCTTTTGAAAGGTCTAGGAAAATACTTACAGCTATTTTATGTTGATTGAGAGATGTTAAAACAAAACCTAAGAATTCAAAAATTGCTGTTTGTGTAGATTTCGATTTTCTAAAGCATTGTTACTGTATGGTAAAAGCTGAACATTTATTTATGAAACTTCTGAGCCTCTCATAAAAAGTTTTTCCAGAATTTTTGGAATGGAACTTGCCTCATAAACATACAAAAAGGCATCCAGGATCACAAACATTGGACTGGAGCAGCATGGAGCTGGTCCTTCACAATTTACTTAATGTAATCTTCAGCTAGCAGCACTGAGCTATAAGTTTATTTCTTTATTAGTCTCCACATGGATCTCACTTTGTTTGATTAGTTTAATCTGAAATTGTCATTCCATACCATTTTATCCTGTCTGGCTACTCTTCCATAGATTGTTTTGTAGGCTTTAGAATAATCTGGACTTTATTGGGTTATTCTATATTTTTTACATCGGCAGTAAAGAAATCAGTTTCTTTCACTGAAAATTTTTATGCTTTTAGTTACCCATTACTTATTTTTCTTAGTTTTTAAGGTTTTTACTTCAATAAGAAATGCTACATTAAAAAATTACAGGGAGATGTTATGAAAACTCATGAACTTACCATCATCATTGTTCTGAGTGGAAATGCTTTCTCAATTTTCCGTAGTAAGTAAGAAATTAAAAATGCCAATGTTGCCTTCAGAGAAAGTTCCTCTTTCAACTACTATTTTGCAACTGCTACCACTTGTTAGACATAGCAGCATAAGAGCAGTGCCTCATGATCACTGGTCATTGTAGTAGTCTGTTTGTGAACTTGTAGTTTGTGTCAATGGTGAATGTTTGGTAAACAATGGAATTTATATTTTCTGCTCATCTTGCTGGACAGTGTATTGTAGGGATCATACTGAATGTATTGGTCATGTCTAGGCCTCTCTCCCACAGACAAATACACACACAAAAAAGTAAAATCATGTCTACCATTGTTGTCTTTTGGAAAATCAATGTTGATATCACTACAATGTACTAGCTTAAACAATGGAAAATCTGGGATGGAATGGAACAATATAGTGAAAAGGTTAGTAGCTACTTACCATACAGCGGAGATGTTGAGTCACAGAAAGGCACAACAAACAGACTGTCGGAAAGTTAGCTTTTGGCCAACAATGCCTTTGTCAAAAACAGACTACACACACACACACACACACATACACACACACACATATGACCACAGCCTCTGGCAGCTAGAGCATAGTCTGGCTCTAGCTGCCAGAGACTGTGGTCATATGTGTGTCTGAGTTTCATTTGTGTGTGTGTGTGTGTGTGTGTGTGTGTGTGTGTGTGTGTGTGTGTTTGTGGTCTATTTTTGACAAAGGCCTTGTTGGCCAAAAGCTACTTTCTGACAGTCTTTTTGTTGTGCCTTTCTGTGCTCAGCATCTTCGCTGTATGGTAAGTAGTGACTATCCTTTTCATTATATTGTTACAATGCACTACCTTCATATTTAATAGGCTGATCCTGCCCACAAGAACCCACAGTTTAGTTCTGAAGACTGCCAGATTTCCTCTTGGCATTCTATGTGTATTAGTAATTACAAAATTATATTCTGGCAATTTAATAATAGAAGTATTCAAAATCATTTTTGATAGGGTCAACATGGTGTTTTGACATCACAGAAATTTAGTTGCCTTTTCACAATGATAATAGTATCATCAGAAAACTCTGTTAAAATGACATTCTAGTGTACACTTATTAGCTCGATGGTGTTGCAGACACGTGATGTGGTTGCAAAAGTGTATAAGTGGAGCATACAAGGGACCATCCTAATAAGGATACAGGCTGCAAATGAGGAAATCCATAGAGAAAAGTGACTTTGACAAAAGGAAGATCATTATTATGCACTCTGTGAATGAGTATCTCAAAAACAGTGAAGCTGGTTGAATGTTCATGTGCTCTGTCATGGGCATCTATGGAAAGAGGTAGGACAGTGAAACTAACACTAGATACTAAATGGTTGGATGTCCATGTCTCTTAACAGAACAGGGGGTATGGGGGCTTGTTTGTTCTGTAAGGTAGGATGGATGGTGATTTGTTGCATCTCTGCCAAAAGAGCACAATGCTGGACCATGCACAAGTATTTTGGAGGACCCCATACATTGTACGTTGTTGAACATGGAGCTCCACAACAGACCACTCTTAAGTGTTCACATATTGGTCCAACAACATCATCAATTACTATTACAGTGGGAATGGGACCATCAAATTCTACTGTTGACCAATGGAAACATGTTGGCTCTTCAGCTGAATCACATTTTTGCTATATTAGGTCATTGGTAGTCTCCACAAACGACATGTATTAGTTGAATAGTGGCTTGAAATGTGCAGAGAGCCATGGACATGGGCTGGTGGAAGCAGTATTATACTATAAGGGACATTCTCCTGTGCTTGCGTAAGATCTGTGGTAGTAATCGAAGACACAGTGACAGCAGTGAACCACCTGCACCCCTTCACTCTTGATGTCTTCCCCAATAGTGACATTATCTTTCTGCAGTGTAACTGTCCATGTCTTGGGGCCAGAACTGTGCTACAGTGGTTTGAGGATCATTATAGTAAACTCATGTTGATGTCTCAGTGACCAAATTCACCTGATGTAAATCCTATGTAACCAATCTGTGTTGCTATCGGGCACAATCACCACAAATGCAAATCAGCGGCCCAATATTTATGTGAATTACATGACCTGTCCATAGATATCTAATGCCACATACCTCCACAAACCTACCAAGAAACTGTTGGATCCCCAATATGCAGAATCAGTGCTGTATTTCATTCCAAAGATGAACAAAGAAGCTATAAAGCAGGTGGTCATGATGTTTTGGCTCATTAGTGCTATTGAGGTTGTATTGTATTGTATCGTATTTTTATTGATCCAGGCAATCATAGTATTGTACAGCTGTACATATGATATTGGATAGGTCAAGAGAGCTATTTACAGTAATTTTTACAAATTGATGTTTACATTATTTTGTAGCAAGGAAATTATCTTTCTTCAACAAAACAGTTAATACAAATCAAAGAGATGTAAGGTTTTACATACGATATTGGATAGGGCAAGGGAACATATTTGCAGGTAATATTTAATAAATTGTTTTTACATTATTTTGCAATGAGGAAGTTAGCTATCTTTAATAAAACAGTAAATGCAAATGTTGTATGGTAAAATACAAACAGCCAATACAAATGTAATAGTAAAGTAGTCCAGTGTATTTCATAGACATGCACAGTATATAATTTTCAGACCTAATTGAACATTTATCATATTTTTTATATTTTTAACCCCTTTCAAAAAAATGGTCAACTGCATAAAAGCAATGGTCCAAGAGATATTTTTTTAACTTATGTGTGAAGGCTCTTGGGTTCTTTGTTGCTTTGATTTCATTGGGTAAATTATTATACATTTTTATCCCAACATTTAAAACACTTTTTTGGTAGCAGGTAGTTCTGGACTGAATCATATGAAGGTCAGATTGCTGCCGTGTTGCATAGTTATGAATATCTCCATTGAATTTTAGTGTGCAGTCATTGTTTAACAGGTATGACTTGACAAATGAGACGATATTATAAATGTAAGCAGAGGGCAGTGTCATAATGCCATTTGTTTTGAAATGTTGTCTGCATGATTCGTTATGTCTTAGATTACATATTATGCGTATTCCATTTTTTGCATTTTGAAAATATATCTACCTCCAGGTGAGTTCCCCCAAAATATGATTCCATACTGTAATGTAGAATGGAAGTAAGCATAATATACATGGATGAGAACAGATTTTGTGACTGATTTTTTGAGTATCCTTAAAATGTAACACACAGTTGAGAGCTTTTTTGAGATATAATTTGTGTGTGTCTCCCACTTAAGATTTTCTGCAAGCCATATGCCAAGAAACTTGACAGAGTCCACACACATAAGCTCTTGGTTATTTAGAATCACATCAGGCATTTCTTGTTTTTGGGATGAGAGTCTGAAGTTGATGTAGGTTGTTTTCTGTATGTTTATAATCAGTTTGTTCTCGTTGAACCATTTGCTGAGTGACGACATAAGCGGTTTAATTTTTTGGTTGTGGTCCTCTGTATCAGTACCCGTTATTAGAATACTTGTGTCATCGGCAAATAGTGTGGTATGTCCTGTAGCAAGCTTTGTGCTTATATCATCAATGTATAGCAGAAACAGTATGGGTCCCAGGATTGAGCCTTGTGGCACACCATATCTAATAGGCATTGTTAATTCTACTTCATCATTTCACAGCAAATGTTTAGCAACATTAATTATGTCTACATTTAGTTTACATTGGATCTGCACATCCAACACCGTAATTTTATTTTTAAGTGTATGAGTCAAAGACTCATACACTTAAGTGACTGAACATTATGGTGTAACACAACAAAATCGAGCATTATGATACTTTCTTCTAGTTCTTTAGCCAACAGCATTTCTAGTACAGCACTTATCCTATAAAAAAATAAAAAACTGTGGTGTCTTTGTTGTGGGTGGCTTCTGCTTGCTGGTGGCTATCAATATGTGAGTTAACAAAAAGACTCTTACAATTAAAGCTTTTGGCCATTATGGCCTATTCCATTCTGTATTTTCCATTGTTTGATGATTTTATAAAAATGAAGATAAGCAAGTGACCTCCAATTTCTGACCCATCTCTCTACTTCCCATCTTGCCAAAACCATAGTTACCATTCTAACAAGGTTTATGAATCTTCTAGCATATTTATACAGATCTCATTACTACAACAGTGTTGGACTGTGACTGCTAGTCTAGTTGCCTTACATTTGTCATTCCATGAACATTGATGAAATGTCAACATTAATGTAAGAAATGTGAAATGTGTATTGAATACTTAACAGGCAGCTTAAAGTAGAAAGCTGAACCACCTTTCTGAAAATAAACTTTTAACAACAGCTCAATTTGACTTCTGGAAACACTACTGTACTCAGAAAGCAATACACGAATACATGAGTTCACAAACTCAGTTTTATTAGAAGTAAAGTTACCAATTTTTGTAATATTTTCATGACCTTTGATTGTATTGGTCATAAAATTCTACTAAGGAAACTAAAATGGTGCAGTGTTAAGTCCTTCCCCTTGCATGCATGGAGTCAGATTTTGATGATAGAAAATGAAGGATTAACAAATGATACAGCAGGAATAAGACTACATTCAGAATAAGGGACTATTAAATATGGTGCCTGACAAGATTTGGAGCTTGGTCTGCACCTGTTCTTGACCTACAAAATTATTTGCCCAGGAAATTGGAGGAGTGCTCTAAAGCTGTAATGTTTCCTGATAAAGGGCCTAAAACCATCCATTCAAGAGATGGCTAGGAGAATTGTGGAACAGGATTACAATTGGTTCATGGCAAACAGCTTAACCACTCATGACATAAAAACTGATATTACACAATTGCAAAGAAATAAAAATGACATGGAGGTCATGGTTGTGGAGATTAATGAGCACTCAGTATAGAAGATCCATGTGTGACATTTCCTAGATAGATAACAAAATGAAGTAGCATGAGCACATGGATAAATTAACATTCTGTCTGCTCCCATTTTGAGATCTTTATCACTGAGCTGATCTGTAGACAGGATCATTAGTATACTTTCACTTATTACAGCTGTATTGTATAATACTCTGGGCAGTGCAGTGAAGGTCAAAACAAAGTATTTATTCTACAGAAACATGCAGTAAGAATATTGCATAAACTTTATAATCAAATGTCTTGTAGAAGCCTCTTCAGGGACCTCTATATTCTTACACATTTAGGTGACAATATATTTACACTCTAATGTTACTTGTAGTTAATGAGAAGAGATAATTCTGATATTCTGTACAATTCACAACTACAATACTAGAAGTAAAAGAATAATTTCCATTTAGGTGAGGCATTCATATCTAGGTTGAATATGGAGTTTTATATTCTGGAGCAAATTTTATAACAGGGTGATGGCAGATGTTAAAATTCTCCACATTTTTAAGGCAATATAGTATCTTATTTGGCAGCCCTCCTAAATGTCATCAGATTATATGAACTACTGATGTAAATTCCATGGTTCTAATGTCCATATTAAACAGGTTTTGACTTTGCCAGTACACAGACAGTTGATTGAGTTCTGTATAGGCTCATATAAATGATTTGTTTGAGCATAAGGCAAAAATAGCGGAAGAGGAGGAGACATAGCTTGTTTTAAGTAGCTGATTTCTCCAAGTATGTTGTATAAATGCCTCACTGATTTGCTAACACATCAGATTTGTATGTAATCTCAAGCTTTTGAAGACTTTAGGTTATGAATGTATCTATGTGATCCATGGACCATTTACAAAAAAATGTTGCTGTGAAAAACTACATTATCGTAATCTTGATGTAGCTGATGTAGGGGTTTCATTTATCTCTGGGCGTATGATGAAAGTGAGAACTGGCCACACAGCTGCCCCCTTATGTCTTAGTGACAGGTATGAAGTGCTAACCAATGGTGAAAACACATCAGAGTCAGCATGGGATGTCTCATCTGGTGGGACATATATTGTTACCTTTAATAAACAACACTTATTCTAGAGCCATACAACAGATTATCCTCCATTTCATTAATATTATATTAATCTAGTATGATATACTTACCCCACAGAGCTTCTTTCCAGACATTAAATGACACAAGCAACAAATTTGGTTGAAATCAATCCAATGGTTTAGAAGAAGAGGTCAAACATATGTCATAAACACATTTTTGTAATATACAGGGTGAATCACCTAAAAATTGTGGAAATGGAAAATTCTGTTGATTCACAGTTTTCACAGAACTGATCGGTAGTCAGGGGCTCATATTGTTAGTCAATAAGAAGATGGTAATAATACTTAGAAAGTGTATTTTGTGGGTGAAAATACACTTTTCAAAATGACAAAATGCTTCAGAACATTAACAAACTAAAAGTGGATAATAAGAATGTCGGTGGTGTTTGTCGCAGGATTCTAGTGCGAGTTGTTTATGAGACAGCATATTTTGAAAAGTTCCCACAGTCCAAGCAGTAGGTCATGAGTGGATGATACAATTTACCAATGTAGAAAAAGCTAACACGCTCATGGTGTGCGAAGAGTGTAGGAAGAATGCAGTTCATTCTTGTACAGTGTATGTGGCAAGATATTCCTGCAGACATTAACCATCTAGGCATTTATTTATCACCTTCTTCGACTAATTATCTGAAAGTGGTAGTGTAAAATTTAGACAATGTAACAAAAGAAAACAAGTGATGACAGAAGAAATGGAAGTTAATGTTTTTGCTGCTCTTGCAGTTAATCTGCAAGCAATTGTACAAGGATGTGGCATGAGTCAGGCAAGTGTCCTATGCATTCTCCATTGGCATAGGTTCCATCCCAATCACATCTCTCTCAAGAGCTGCATGTAAAAGATTATGAGAATCATGTTAACTTCTGTACAGATCATTAAGATGTATCATGTATCTTGTTTAGTAATGAAACCACATTACTAATCATGGCCACGTAAACCACCAAAACATGCACTTTTGTGCTGTTGACAATCCCTGCTGGCTCCATCAGGTAGAATGTCAGAGTCCATGGATTGTAAAAGTGTTGTATGGGATAGCAAACCATCACCTCATAGGCCTATTTTCCATAGACGGAACACTGAATGTGCACAAGTATCATAGCCTCCTAACAGACCATCTTCCACGGCTGTTAGAAGATGTTTCCTGCAGACTAGGAGGAACTTGTAGTATTAACATGATGACTGTCCAGCCCATAGTGTATGAAATACTGCAGCATGTATTTAAGAGTTATTTCCAAGTCATTGCAATAGATGCAAGGAACCTGTATCTTGGCTGGCCCATTCCCCAGATTTGATGCCAGTAGACTCTTTTCTGTGGGGAAAGGTGAACATTTGCACAAAAAATACACTTTCTAAGTATTATTACAATCTATCAATTGGCTAACAATATGAGCCCCTGAATAGTAATTCATTCTGTGAAAACCACACATCAATAGCACTTCCTGTTTCTGCAAGATTTGTTGTGAAAGTTTTAGGTTATTCCCTCTGTGAATACAATTTTTTCTTGATTCAGTCATAGTCCACTCCTTCACCCATCCGAATTTCTACATTTCTGCCATGGCATCCATGTTTCACATAACAGTTAGGGTTAGTTGAGTTATATTGAAAAGCATGTTACTTTATCCTAAACTCCACTTAAGTTATATTTATAGTTGCGTGAATCTCAGTTCATATGGGCTTCTCAGCAATCTCTCTCTATTAGCTATTCTCTCTTGCATCATTCCACCCCACCCGACTCCCCACATCCATCCCCCACCTCTGCGTCCCCCTGTGCAATATGCCTCTAACCACACCTAATGTATATTCAAGGTACAACCCTAGATTAAATACAGTATACTACAATATCTAGCTCCAAAATTAAGTACAGACTGTTTATTTAGCTGGTCCAGGTGTGAGCACATTTACTGAGGAGGGGAGCCTTCTCACACAGACTGAATGCCTGCCACATCAAGCATAAACGGGCTCTATTCTCCAATTGTTCCAATAAGCTGTAATTGGTAATCAACTGAGCCCACGGCAATGAAAGATAGCAAGCACAAGGTAAAGTGGAAAATACAAATGCATTCACTGTGTAAAAGAAAGTGTAAAACAGAATGATCTTCACCACAATTGCACTGTAAGGCCCTGTGTGTAATTTAACATTAAAAGTTTGGTATTAACAATGTTTGATAACAATCAACTTCCTAACAAATGAAATAAAGGGCAGTGACACAGTGGCAGCTGGTGCTCATGTGCTAATGTACTACAGCATACAGTAAATACTGCACTGATACTGTACCATTTCTCTTAAAATGTAAGCTAGAAATGACACTAAAATTATATCATTGTTCTTTGAATGCAAGCTATAAATTGCAGTAAAATTACACGTGCTCTTCAAAGATGAGCTGGCATGCAAATGAAATGCTGAAAACATGTTTTGTAGCACTCTCCCCATGATAAATACAAACCAGTGTTGAGTGCTAAAATGATAGTCACTCAACTCAGAGAAGGGACTCAGCTGTCTTTTCAATTGTGCATGCTCTTAGGTGACATCATCTCTGTTGCCACTGAGGGTGCTATGTTGCTCACAGCACCAGCTCAGTATTTTTCTTTTTCTACTGCATGTAAGTACTGTGAAAATGTAGAGTATGAGGGATTTAAGAGGAGCTGAAGTTACAATGGCACCACGGCCGAGTGGTTTACTGCAAAGACCGACAATTTGTCAGCTCGAGTTCAAATCCTGCAGCTCCCAAAATTTTTGTTTCATGCTATTTTATTCCTCTCACTGTTAAACTGTTATTATTAATTATAAAATTCAACCCTTTGATTGCTACAAATGTGCTCTGTACATTCTATGCTGAGAGCATCTTAGTTGTTGCTGTATTGCTCATATAATGTTGCTACCTATGCTGAGAGATGGTGTTCCATCTGCTACGAAACACTTATCATGCAATTTTAATAAAATTATTAGACAAAAAAATGATTTTTCCACATATTAGAGTTTGATGTCTTCACTCCATAAACGACTAATTTTCTTTTTATTCATCATAGTTACTATGCTGCAACAAATTAAGTAAAGCATGGCAAGAAATTTTAAAGAATTTGCAAGGGTAAAAACACATTGCATAAATTTTGCATATGATTGATTTTAGCCCAAATATTGCTGTATGTCAAATGTAGATAACATAGCAAAATGTTATTTAAAACTGAGAGCAGAACACTACCACATCTCATTCTTGAAATATTGCTTTTTATATTAGTCAGATGGTCATGCATGATGTATCCATTTCAGTCTGTGAGCACTGGGAATCATGAGATCACAAAAATCATCACATTCCATATGTTGTTGTTGTGGTCTTCAGTCCTGAGACTGGTTTGATGCAGCTCTCCATGCTACTCTATCCTGTGCAAGCTGCTTCATCTCCCAGTATGTACTGCAGACTACATCCTTCTGAATCTGTTTAGTGTATTCATCTCTTGGTCTCCCTCTACAATTTTTACCCTCCACATTGCCCTCCAATACTAAATTGCTGATCTCTTGATGCCTCAGAACATGTCCTACCAATCGATCCCTTCTTCTAGTCAAGTTGTGCCACAGACTCCTCTTCTCCCCAATTCTATTCAATACCTCCTCGTTAGTTATGTGATCTACCCATCTAATCTTCAGCATTCTTCTGTAGCACCACATTTTGAAAGCTTCTATTCTCTTCTTGTCTAAACTATTTATCATCCATATTTCACTTCCATACATGGCTACACTCCATACAAATACTCTCAGAAACGACTTCCTGACACTTAAATCAATATTCGATGTTAACAAATTTCTCTTCTTCAGAAAGGCTTTCCTTGCCATTGCCAGTCTATATTTTATATCCTCTCTACTTTGACCATCATCAGTTATTTTGCTCCCCAAATAGCAAAAATCCTTTACTACTTTAAGTGTCTCATTCCCTAATCTAATTCCCTCAGCATCACCAGAGTTAACTCGACTACATTCCATTATCCTTGTTTTGCTTTTGTTGATGTTCATCTTATATCCTCCTTTCAAGACACTGTCCATTCCGTTCAACTGCCCTTCCAGGTCCTTCATTGTCTGTGACAGAATTACAGTGTCATCAGCAAACCTTAAAGTTTTTATTTCTTCTCCATGGATTTCAATTCCTACTCCGAATTTTTCTTTTGTTTCCTTTATTGCTTGCTCAATATACAAATTGAATAACGTCGGGGAGAGGCTACAACCCTGCCTCACTCCCTTCCCAACCACTGCTTCCCTTTCATGTCCCTCGACTCTTATAACTGCCATCTGGTTTCTGTACAAATTGTAAATAGCCTTATGCTCCCTGTATTTTACTCCCGCCACCTTCAGAATTTGAAAGAGTGTATTCCAGTCAACATTGTCAAAAGCTTTCTCTAAGTCTACAAATGCTAGAAACGTGGGTTTGCCTTTTCTTGATCTAGATTCTAAGGTAAGTCGTAGGGTCAGTATTGCCTCACGTGTTCCAATATTTCTATGGAATCCAAACTGATCTCCCCTGAGGTCGGCTTCTACCAGTTTTTCCAATTGTCTGTAAAGAATTCGCGTTAGTATTTTGCAGCTGTGACTTATTAAACTGATAGTTCAGTAATTTTCACATCTGTCAACACCTGCATTCTTTGGGATTGGAATTATATTATTCTTCTTGAAGTCTGAGGGTATTTCGCCTGTCTCATACACTCTGCTCACCAGGTGGTAGAGTTTTGTCAGGACTGGCTCTCCCAAGGCTCTCACTAGTTATAATGGATCGTTGTCTACTCCCGGGACCTTGTTTTGACTTAGGTCTTTCAGTGCTCTGTCAAACTCTTCACGCAGTGTCATATCTCCCATTTCATCTCCATCTACATTCTCTTCCATTTACATAATATTGCCCTCAAGTACCTCGCCCTTGTATAGACCCTCTGCATACTCCTTCCACCTTTCTGCTTTCCCTTCTTTGCTTAGCACTGGGTTTCCATCTGAGCTCTTGATATTCATACAAGTGGTTCTCTTTTCTCCAAAGGTCTCTCTAATTTTCCTGTAGGCAGTATCTAGCTTACCCCTCATGAGATAAGCCTCTACATCCTTACATTTGTCCTCTAGACATGCCTGCTTAGCCATTTTGCACTTCCTGTGGATCTCATTTTTGAGACGTTTGCATGCCTTTTTGCCTGCTTCATTTACTGCATTTTTATATTTTCTTCTTTCATCAATTAAATACAATATTTCTTTTGTCACCCAAGGATTTCTACTAGCCCTCACCTTTTTACCTACTTGATCCTCTGCTGCCTTCACTACTTCATCCCTCAAAACTACCCATTCTTCTTCTACAGTATTTCTTTCCCCCATTCTTGTCAATTGTTCCCTTATGCTCTCCCTGAAACTTTGTACAACCTCTGGATTAGGCAATTTAACCAGGTCCCATCTCCTTAAATTCCCACCTTTTTGCAGTTTCTTCAGTTTTAATCTACAGTTCATAAAGAATAGATTGTGGTCAGAGTCCACATCTGCCCCTGGAAATGTCTTACAATTTAAAACCTGGTTCCTAAATCTCTGTCTTACCATTATATAATCTATCTGATACCTTTTAGTATCTCCAGGGTTCTTCCATGTATACAACCTTCTTTTATGATTCTTGAACCAAGTGTTAGCTATGATTAAGTTATGCTCTGTGCAAAATTCTACCAGGCGGCTTCCTCTTTCATTTCTTACCCCCAATCCACATTCACCTACTACATTTTCTTCTCTTCCTTTTCCTACTATCGAATTCCAGTCGCCCATGACTATTAAATTTTCATCTCCCTTCACTATCTGAATAATTTCTTTTATCTCCTCATACATTTCTTCAATTTCTTTGTCATCTGCAGAGCTAGTTGGCATATAAACGGGTACTACTATAGTAGGCGTGGGCTTCGTGTCTATCTTGGCCACAATAATGCACTCACTATGCTGTTTGTACTAGCTTACCCGCACTCCTATTTTTTTATTCATTATTAAACCTACTCCTGCATTACCCCTTTTGATTTTGTATTTATAACCCTGTATTCACCTGACCAAAAGTCTTGATATTGAAATGAGGTATTTTGCAAATAACAGACATGGAAGTAACTCATCCACAGCAGTGAGAGGACCAGCAGAACAGGAGGTGTAAACACACCAATAGTGCTTAAGTTCTCTAAACATGAATATGACAGATTTTCAAGCAGAAGCTTACATATCAATTATGTAGCCAACTGGATAAGTGCATGTTCTGTCAATTCACTGATTTGGGTTTAATTCCCATTGCTGCCATCATTTTTTCATGTTGCTTGATTCCTCACAACATTAAAATGATTGATTATGAAATTTAAAATATTTAAACAATTTAATTTATATACATAAAATTAACATATTCAACTTTGCTCTAATTACTACACCTGTAAGTCAAAAGGCTATAGGCCACCACATTGTAGCACACTGGTAAAATTTTGCGTGAGTCACCACTGCAATGAAAGCAACTGAAGCAACATGAAACTTGAGAACAGCAGATACTATCAGAGTCAGTCCACAAATAGTACACCTGGGGGAAATCAACAACAGGATGGAATAACAAGAATATTATAAAAAGCATAGATTGCTACTTACCTTACAGAGGAAATGTAGAGTTGCAGACAAGAACAAAGAAAAGAATCCAACACATTTAAGCTTTCAGCCAAAAGGGCTACTTCCAAAGTAAAAAAAAAAACACACACACACACACGCAAAAAAGCACAACTCACACACACACACACACACACACACACACACACACACACACACACATGATCACTGGCTCTAGCCACCACGGCTGGAGTGCGGATTGTAGCTGTGCCTTATGGGAGCAGCAATCTGGCATGAGTGTTGGGGATGAGGAAGAATTACGGAGCATGGAGGGGGTGGGGTGGCAGGGAAGGGGGAATGGGGGAGGGGGCAGGAGAGAGAAAGGTGTAGTGCTGCTTGTGGTTTTGGGAGCATGCAGGGACATGATGGGGCAGGTTAGGTGCAGTCTGGAGTGGAAAAGGACAGAAATAGAGAAAGGGGAAAAGACTAATAGGTGCACAGAAGGCTGTGTAGTTCTGGAGTGGCACCAGATAAGGGGATAGGAAGGTGGAGGACAGGAACTGGGACTAGCAAAAGTTGAGGCCCAGGGAGTTATGGGAATTTTGGACGTACAAGGGTTGGAACTTAAATAGTGGCAACTATATATTCACAACCGATACAAAAAAGGTACATGTTTGTACCTGTTACTGTCCTTAAAACTAGTCACCAGCATTGTGTAGAACCCATTGCCAGTGATGTGGAAGGTGTACTATACCATTAGCAGAGCCTTTTCTCTTGATGGTACGAATGGAGTGGTCTACTGCCTGTCAGGAACAGTTCTGAAGTGAATGCCACGAAGTGATTCCTTCATTTTCGGAATCAAATCAACATCACAAGAAGGACTTCAGTCCAGGGAGTATGGTGGATGGTACAGCATTTCCCAGTCCCATTCACCAAACAGAGCAGCCACAGCTTGCACTGTATGCGCCCGCGCATTGTCATGCAAAATGATGGGTAGGTTGCACAGAAAGTGTCTCCACTTCTTTCGCAAAGTTGGTCGCAGGTGATGCTCCAAAAACAAACAGTAATACTGTGCATTGATGGTCTGCCATGGAGGAACATAATGTGTTAAGATAACACCATCACAGTCGTACATGAGAATCACCATAACTTTCGCCATACTGGGGCACTGACACACTTTCAACTTTCACAGCCACTCATAATGACACCATTTGTTGGATTTGCGTTTCAGTTTTGGCTGATACAATGTGGCCCATGTGTCATCCAGTGTTATGATATGGCGTAAGAAGGCCCCTCCTTCGTGCTCATAGTGCTCCAAGTGCATCTGAGCAGCGTCGTAACGCATCCATTTCTGCATTTCTCTCAAGTCGTGCAGAACACATCATGATGCAATTTTTTTCATACCCAGGAATTTCTTCAGGATACGAAGCACAGTAGTATGTGCTAATCCAGTTTCATGGGCGAGCTAACAAATTGAATGGCGTCAATCAATGTCCACTAATGCGGCAACAGCATGCACTACTACTTCAGAGACGCTAGGATGACCTGCCCGATGCATGTCTGCCACAGTTTGCCGACCTTTGTTGAAGGCTTTCACACAACGTGCCACTGGTCTGTATAGCAATGCTGATTCCCCACATGCCTCTTGAATACCTTGATGACACTGTCATGTTGTACAACCTCTGGCACATTCAATCATGATCCAACTCTGTTGTTCCTGTTCCGAAAACATAGTGACACCCTTACGTTAGACCGCTCGCTCACAAGTGACTGTGATTCCCTCGACTGTGAGCGCGCCAGTGACATGGGATGGTGAGTCCATTTGCTTGGAGGTAAGGTAGGTATGTCAACAACGTGTGCTATCAGTGACCATAGTAGATTCCATTGCACAGTGTCTCCACAGCAGTGTTGCCACTATTTAAGTTCCAATCTATGTATGAGGGGATACCCAAAACATATTGGAATTGAAACTTCCTGGCAGATTAAAACTGTGTGCCCGACCGAGACTCGAACTAGGGACCTTTGCCTTTCGCGGGCAAGTGCTCTACCATTTGAGCTACTGAAGCACGACTCACGTCTGATACTCACAGCTTTACTTCTGCCAGGATCTCGGCTCTTACCTTCCAAACTTTACAGAAGCTCTCCTGCGAACCTTGCAGAACTAGCACTCCTGAAAGAAAGGATATTGCGGAGACATGGCTTAGCCACAGCCTGGGGGATGTTTCCAGAATGAAATTTTCACTTTGCAGCAGAGTGTGCGCTGATATGAAACATCCTGGCAGATTAGAACTGTGTGCCCGACCAAGACTCGAAATCGGGACCTTTGCCTTTCGCGGGCAAGTGCTCTACCATCTGAGCCGATAATGGACGTCCAGAACAAGGTTTGTCACCAAAATCGATGTCACCATTTTTAAATTTAGCCAACCACTTGTACACATGAGTTTTTCTCATAGTGTCATCTTGGTATGCTGATTTCAACATTAAAACAGTTTCAGCAGCATTTTTACCAAGTAGAAAAGAAAATTTCACAGCTGGACGTTGTTTACTTAAACTTGCCGCCATAAAAAACAGAACAAGAATAAAACAGCACTAGCAAAAAGTCACTACAGATGAACAGAAAATGCCAGGTCAACAACATTGGCAGCACTGAACAGGCAATGAGTTGCACTATTCATGCCTAGCGGCAGAAATGTGCACTACACAAGCTCCGCCCATAGCAATGTAATTCAGGTTTTTTGGGTACCCCTCCTACTGCAGTGAGAATTCTCACATGTGCAGTTCAGAAAAGCTGTTAGTAGGAAGGATCAACATCAGCTCCACATGGTTAGTAGCAATCTATCCTTTTCATAACAATGTTGTTACATCTGGGGAAACATACAGTAGTAACATAAAAGAGTGAATTGTATGCTGTATTACTTAATGAAACATAAAACATTTACATCATTTACAACATTGTCATTTAGTGAAACCAGTTTATCAGGACTATGATTTTTGTAATGTTGAAATTGTTGCTATGATATACTGGAGTGTGCAAAACAGATTAGCGTGTATAGTGAGAGTGTATGGAGACATGACTTCCTCAGCAGTTGACTGTGTATTGTTTTTCACTTGTGATGATTCCAAAAGAAAAGAAGATGGTATGCACCATTCGTAGTCTGACCAGACAATGTGAGACTTTAACAGAGGTACCATTACATGATGGTGTTGTTGAATGAAGTTTTATTAAAGCTTTCTTCATCTTGTTGTTATTGTTATTATTATTATTATTCAGAAAAGTCTTTTCTATCCTTCTGTACTATGGCGTCCATCCATTAATTGCGGTCCATGCAAAACGGCAAATAAAGGGTAATATTACATGAAGGCGCTGACTGGACTAGTGGGTGTAAATAGTTATGATAAAAGGGATAAAAGTGAAGTGAAAAATAGCGATAACTGCAAGATATGTAACAAAAAAGTCAGGAAAGGTATCCAGTGCAAATACTGTAAATGGTGGTTTCACAAAAATTGTTGCAAAATAAACATAAAATTAATACCGCAACTGTGGACTACTCATGGTCGTGTGATGCGTGTGTAACAGAAATGTGTGAAAAGAAGTGTATAAACATTATTAGAGAGAAGGATTCAATAACTGAAATGTTGCAAAGTGATATTGAAGTGCTACAAATAAAGTGTGCTGCTTTAGAACACAAATGCAAAATCTTGGGGAACAGAAATAATTTAAAAGTGAATGAAAACAAATGTACTATAACTGTTAAATCACGTGAACCCAAGAAATGTGCAGCAGCTGAAAAAATACAATACGACAATTCAGGTAAAAATAGTGTAAGAATAGCAGACGAGCACCAACGTTCCATAAATATTCAAAACCCAAACAAAAAAAGCTTATGTCTGCCAATGTTGAAGACAGCTCCGCAGTGTTAAAAATCACAAAAACAAACACGAAATCTTCAAAGAACAATCCTTAATAAAAGTCCTTAATCTTTCCTCTCCCACATCCACACCGGCTGTTCAGAGCATCCTCCTACAGGCCAACCGTAAATTAGAACAGCATGCCACCCTCCACCTCAAAAAACTATCCAATCTCCTGGTTTCCCACCTCCGGAAAGGCAACTCACTCACCATTCACAACCTTTCCAGCAAACCTCCTCTCATTGCACACAAACCCAGTCTCTCCCATCTACTCAATCTCCCACTTCCAGCTCCAGCTCCACTCCCTCCAAAACCTCAAAATTCCGATCAACACAATCTGGAACCACAACACCCTAATTCAGTAGTTAACCTTTCCTCCAAACCTCTCTCCCAATCCGAAACCTCTGTCCTATCCAAAGGCCTCACCTTCAGCCCCACTCCCAGATTCAACCAAACAGCCCTCGTCAAAGATTTACTGTCCTACACTCGTACTCTCTGCTGGAAGTATCACTTTGCCATGAAGAAAAATGATCCTAATCCTACTCCTAATGATCCGACTCCTCAAGACACCATCCAAATTGAACCCTGCCTGGAACAGTTCCGTCCTCCGTCACAGCGGGACCCACCTCCTCTTCCTCAAAATCACCCTCTCCAAACCTTCCAGGAATTTCTGACTTCCAGCCTTGCATCTCAATCCTTCTTAAAAAACCTTAATCCTACACCCAACATCACCACTGCTGAAGCCCAGGCTATCCGTGATCTGAAGGCTGACCAATCCATCGTCATTCTTCCGGCGGACAAGGGTTCCACGACCGTGGTACTTGATCGTCGGGAGTATGTGGCTGAGGGACTGCGTCAGCTTTCAGACAACACCACATACAAAGTTTGCCAAGGTAACCCCATTCCCGATGTCCAGGCGGAGCTTCAAGGAATCCTCAGAACCTTAGGCCCCCTGCAAAACCTTTCACCTGACTCCATCAACCTCCTGACCCCACCGACACCCCACACCCCTACCTTCTACCTTCTTCCTAAAATCCACAAACCCAATCATCCCGGCCGCCCCATTGTAGCTGGTTACCAAGCCCCCACAGAACGTATCTCTGCCTACGTAGATCAACACCTTCAACCCATTACATGCAGTCTCCCATCCTTCATCAAGGACACCAACCACTTCCTTGAACGCCTGGAATCCTTACCCAATCTGTTACCCCCGGAAACCATCCTTGTAACCATTGATGCCACGTCCTTATACACAAATATTCCGCACATCCAGGGCCTCGCTGCGATGGAGCATTTCCTTTCACGCCGATCACCTGCCACCCTACCTAAAACCTCTTTCCTCATCACCTTAGCCAGCTTCATCCTGACCCACAACTTCTTCACTTTTGAGGGCCAGACATACCAACAATTAAAGGGAACAGCCATGGGCACCAGGATGGCCCCCTCGTACGCCAACCTATTCATGGGTCGCTTAGAGGAAGCCTTCTTGGTTACCCAAGTCTGCCAACCCAAAGTTTGGTACAGATTTATTGATGACATCTTCATGATCTGGACTCACAGTGAAGAAGAACTCCAGAATTTCCTCTCCAACCTCAACTCCTTTGGTTCCATCAGTTTCACCTGGTCCTACTCCAAATCCCATGCCACTTTCCTTGACGTTGACCTCCACCTGTCCAATGGCCAACTTCACACGTCCGTCCACATCAAACCCACCAACAAGCAACAGTACCTCCATTATGACAGCTGCCACCCATTCCACATCAAACGGTCCCTTCCCTACAGCCTAGGTCTTCATGGCAAACGAATCTGCTCCAGTCCGGAATCCCTGAATCATTACACCAACAACCTGAAAACAGCTTTCGCATCCCGCAACTACCCTCCCGACCTGGTACAGAAGCAAATAACCAGAGCCACTTCCTCGTCCCCTCAAACCCAGAATCCCCCACAGAAGAACCACAAAAGTGCCCCACTTGTGACAGGATACTTTCCGGGACTGGACCAGACTCTGAATGTGGCTCTCCAGCAGGGATACGACTTCCTCAAATCCTGCCCTGAAATGAGATCCATCCTTCATGAAATCCTCCCCACTCCACCAAGAGTGTCTTTCCGCCGTCCACCTAACCTTCGTAACCTGTTAGTTCATCCCTATGAAATCCCCAAACCACCTTCCCTACCCTCTGGCTCCTATCCTTGTAACCGCCCCCGATGCAAAACCTGTCCCATGCACCCTCCCACCACCACCTACTCCAGTCCTGTAACCCGGAAGGTGTACACGATCAGAGGCAGAGCCACGTGTGAAAGCACCCACGTGATTTACCAACTGACCTGCCTACACTGTGATGCATTCTATGTGGGAATGACCAGCAACAAACTGTGCATTGACAGTGTTTGTTTGTAATGAGGATCACCCTGTGGCTAAACATGCCTTGGTGCACAGCCAGCACATCTTGGCACAGTGTTACACCGTCCGGGTTATCTGGATACTTCCCACCAACACCAACCTATCCGAACTCCGGAGATGGGAACTTGCCCTTCAGTATATCCTCTCTTCTCGTCATCCGCCAGGCCTCAATCTCCGCTAATTTCAAGTTGCCGCCACTCATACCTCACCTGTCTTTCAACAACTTCTTTGCCTCTACACTTCTGCCTCGTCTGACATCTCTGCCCAAACTCTTTGTCTTTAAATATGTCTGCTTGTGTCTGTATGTGTGGATGGATATGTGCGTGTGTGCTAGTGTATACCTGTCCTTTTTTCCCCCTAAGGTAAGTCTTTCCGCTCCCGGGATTGGAATGACTCCTTACCCTCTCCCTTAAAACCCACTTCCTTTCGTCTTCCCCTCTCCTTCCCTCTTTCCTGATGAGGCAACAGTTTGTTGCGAAAGCTTGAATTTTGTGTGTATGTTTGTGTTTGTTTGTGTATCTATCGAGCTGCCAGCGCTTTTGTTCGGTAAGTCACCTCATCTTTGTTTTTATATATAATTTTTCCCACGTGGAATGTTTCCTACCATTATATAAATAAATAAATAAATAGATAAATCTAGCAAATTTATATGAATGGTGGGAAATTTTGTTAAGAGGTTTCCCTATGGTAAGTGTCATAACTGAGATACATTTTCTAAAAACTTTCAAACAGATGCAATGCATAACTCTTTATTGAAAGCTGTCTTCAGAGTTTGGAGTTGCACATCTCACAGAAGTGAATAAAGAGCAGTATGAGCAAGCAATAAAACATATTCATTTAAGAAAATCAAAAGTTAAGGAATAATACAAAAGACATTATGTGTACCACTATCTGACATCAATCACTACTGCCCTGTTTCACTGCTGACATCATTTTTCAAAATTTTTGAGAAGGTTAAGTATTGTAGAATAGTATCTCATCAGAGCAACAATAATATCTTCACCAAATCAAGTTTGATTTCAGAAGAGGTGTTCTACTGAGACCACCATTTAAAAGATGACTCACCAAATTTTACAAGCATTCCATAATAAAATAGTTCCTGTTGGTATTTTCTGCAATGTCTCTAAGGCATTTGACTGTGTGAAACACAGTATTCTCCAATTGATCATATAGTCAACCAGTGGATCATATAATATCATATCTAAGTAAAGGAATGCAGAAAGCTGTATGTAGTAATTCAACACATGCAGTCCAGGGACATTATTCCGACTGGGGAGAAATCACATAAGAGGTCCCCCAAGGCTCAATCTTAATCCCACTATTGTTCTTTGTATATGTAAACAATCTTCCACCTAATGTACAACAAGCAGAATTAGTTCCTTTTGCAGATCATGCTAGTATTTGTGATAAATCCAAGCATAGATAAAGATAGAGAAGAAATGGTAAAAAATGTTCTTAAGAGTATCATTGATTGGTTTTCTGTGAATGGTCTCACCATCAATTTTTAAAGCGACTACATGTTCAGTTCTGCACAACTAGGGGTACAACATCAGTGATAAGTATAGTACATCATGAGGAAATAATAAACAGGGTGGAAACTTCAAAATTCTCGGGTGTCTGTACTGGTGAGAGTTTAAAATGGAAAAAGCACATTTTGAAATTTCTAAAAAAAGCTTAGTTCAGCCAAAATTACACCTAGATCATTGCAAGTCTTGGAGAGAGACAAATCAGTAAGTTAACATATTGCATATTGTTATTCAATAATGTCATATGGAATAATGTTCTCGGGTAATTCATTTCTAACAAATTAAGTGAAGACTTACTTGCTCAAAAAGATGCTGTGAGAAGAACATGTGGTGTTCACCCATGATCATTTTGCAGACATCTAGACATCTGTTCAAGGAGTTGCTTCATAGTATATTTACTCTCTCATAAAGTACATTTCATATGCCTGTGAGAAAATGGCAGTTGCCTGCATTTTATACTGTTCATTCATTGTTTAAACATTATTTTATTATTTTTAGTGCACATTTCACAACTTTAATAATGGGATAGGCATTTCTAATGCTTTCAATTTAAATAAAACTTTGCAGACGATTTAAAAATGAAAATCTAAATATTATTGACAGGTCTATATGATTCAGAAATAGCTCAGCTTCTGGAAGAGGTCTTTGATACTAATTGGTCTGATATTGAAATTGATGACAGTGGTGGTGATGATGCTAATGATGGTGATGATGCTGAAGTTCACATTCAGGTATTGCAACTGACAGCATCAAGAAGAAGATCAAGTTTCATATAGTTAAAGTTCAGTAGTGCCAACACAAGCTCATGAAACTCCATCACCTAGAGATTCACCACTACACTGGTGCCACAGAACACAGTACATAATGTTTTTAGTAGTTTTAATAGGCGTGAATGTTAATTATTGCAAAAGAATCGTTTTTAAGCAATATTGTTCTTTCTATTTTAGATTTGCACCCAGTATCTCAACTGCCATGATGTCAACATCATCAAGTTCTGATGAAGAATCTGTTAGTACAGGAGTTAGGAAACAGTTTGAATATTTTAATAAGTATTTAAATGAAGATTTCTTCAGTAATATGGCAGAAAAAACATACATGAAGCCTGTTTCATCACATGGAAAATCTCTCAACACCACTCCAGATGAGATCAACAAATACTGGGCTGCAAATATTGTGATTTCACTTCTTGGTTTTCCTAAGCTTAGGATGTGCTATGAACAATGTACTAGATATCAAATGGTTACAGAAAACATAAGCAGAGATCATTTCTACTGCCTTAGAGCATCTCTCAAGGTTGTTGTTGACAATGCTGTCAGTGACAATGTAAAAACAACTGATAGATATTGGAAAGTAAGACCAATGTTGTCAATGATTAGAAAAGCGTGTCTGCAACATCCTTGTCCAAAAACGGTTTCTATTGATGAACAAATGGTGCCATTCCATGGGCAAGTCTGCGTGAAATAATATGTTAGAGGAGAACCTCAACCTGTGGGCCTGAAAAACTTTGTAATGGCTTCATCAAGTGGATTAACCTTAGTTCTTTTTATGCATGAGGGTGGACAGAGACCAGTTCATTCAGAGATGACACCTATGCATGAAAAATTAGATATTGGAAGGAAAGTGGTATTGAAGTTGTCTGATACATTGCCAGCAGGAACGATGATTTTCATGGACCGATATTTCACTTCTTTGCCTCTTCTGAGTTCTCTCATCAATCACAGAGCAATTCAAGGGTGTGGAACAATGATGACATCACGGTTACCAAAAAGCATTGGCTTGGCAAAAGATGGACTTTCTCAAACATGAAGGAAGAGGAAGTTTTGACCAAAGGGTGAGAGGTGATGATGCAATCGCAATTGTAAAAGGACACGATAATCTTACCATTCACTTGACTTCTACCTACTGTGGGGTAAATCCTGTGGAAACTTGTCGAAGGTGGAGCAAACAGTAAGGTTGGTACATAGAGATTCCTCGTCCTTTTGCTGTAAAGATGTATAACTCTCACATGGATGGTGTGGATCTTATGGACAACGCCATTAGCAAATATGCCATGAGAGGCAGAATGAAGAAGTGGACAATAAGGGTACTGCACCTTTTTTTTTTTTATTTTGGTATTGCTGCATCATATATTGAATACAAGAATGCTGCACTTGAAGAGAAGTGGCAAAGAAAACAAATATTATCATATTTCTCCTTCAATATGGATATTGCTTAAAATTTGATGTTCATCAACACTGAAAGAAGCACAAACAACCCAGATAGATATGAAGAGGAAGGTGATGAAGAGGAAAGTGAAGAAAGGGAAGAGGACAATGAAAAGAAGAGAACATTAGTTCAGCCAATACCACCAATGGCCAAAAGATACAAATGTGATCTGCACATGCCAGAAATGGGTACTGAAAAAAAGAACAGTTCAAGATGCAGAGGAACGGGTTGTTCAAAGTTAATGAATGCAAGATGTTTTGAATGTATGGTGTTTTTGCCCTTTACTTCAGAAAGAAACTGTTTCAAAAAGTTTCATACTTCATAAGAATATCCTGCAAGATTTTTAAAAATTTGTAAAAAGATTTTGTAACTGTTTATTTTTTAACAATTTATATTTCAACATGAACATGTAATGAGACAATTTTACAATTTTGTGCATTTTCTAGCACAAGGAGGAATGTATGTCATGCAAATAAGCAAAAATAAAGCGATATTTATTTCTTTCCTGTGTGGCAGATTGTCTTGTTAGCAACACATGTATCGTATATGATACATGGCCTGCAACAATGTGTAAATATAAAATACTTTATCCATGAATATTTTACAATCAGTGGTGCGTATAAACACCTTAAAACTTGTTTTGTTCAATTTACTGTATAACTTCAGGTCCCTAGAGGTACCGAGTGAACAAAAATGTCATTTTGTGTACCTGCTTCAATTCACATGCTGAATTAGCAACTTTTTGGCTCTAGAGATTAAAAGATAATCAGTAGGTTTAATTTAAAGTTCTTTTTTCACTACCTTGTAATTCATTGCACCAACCAAAATGCAGCCCCACAGTGAATGCTGTTCTCAAACACGGGGTGAGTTGGTTGTCATTCATAAGTAGCTGGAAATTGTCCGGACTGCTGTCAAATGATTGACAGGTGCTGCAAATTGGTGTGTTGGAATAGCTCCTGAGAACTGTATATTCAGGAGTGTCCCAGGGAAGTGTGTTGGGATCCTTGTGTTTATGTTGTATATTACTGACCTTCAGACAATATTAATAGTAAAATCAGGCTTTTTGCAGATGATACCGTTATCTATAATGAAGTACTATCTGAGAGGAACTGCATAAATATTCAGTCAGATCTGGATAAGATTTCAATATTGTGCAGAGATTGGCAATTTGCTCTAAATGTTCAGAAATGTAAAATTTTGCACTTCAAAAAATGAAAAACCATAGTATCCTATGACTATAATATCAATGAGTCACTGTTGGAACTGACCAGCTCATACAAATAACTAGGGTTAACACTTTGTAGTGATATGAAATGGAATGATCACATATGTTCAGTCATAGGTAAAACAGGTGGCAGACTTTGGTTTATTGGTAAAACATTGGGGAAATGCAATCAGTCTACAAAAGAGATTGCTTACAAATCACTCGTACAAACCTCCTCAGAATATTGCTCCTTCAAAATACTCTCCTCCACAATTGATACACCAGCCCCAATGCTATTTCCTCTTCCAGAAGCAGTCTTGGTATGCCTCTTGCTTTAACACGTGAAGCACTGTCTGCAAATTTTCTTTTATCTCATCTATCATTGCAAATCCTTGTCCTTTCAATGGGTTTTGCAACTTTGGAAATTAGGAAAGTCCACAGGAGCCATGTCTGGAGAGTACGGAGGATGAATTAGCACAGTGATTTCATTTTTTGTGCAACAGTCACACACCAACAGGGGTGAATGTGCAGGTGTGTTTTCATGATGCCAGAGCCGTGAACTGTCTCACAACATTTCAGGCTGTTTCATTCTCATTTTCTCAACACGCCCTAACAGTACCATCAATTAACAGTTTGTCCTGTGGCATGAATTCATGATGCACTAATCCTTCAAAATTCACAGAAAACTGTCAGCAAGGCTTTGACATATGACCTGACCTGAAGAGCTTTTTTTGATCTTGGAGACATTTTCCCGACCCACTGTGAAGAATGAAACTTGGTCTCAACATCTTAACCATGCACTCACATCTCATCACCAGTTATGATTCTCTTAAGTAACATCTTGTTCTCATTTGATTGATCCAAAAGCCCTTCACAGACTGTGAGGTGAAGGTCTTTCTAGTTTTGACTCGTCCCGTGAGATGAACTTGGTGGAAACACAATGCATTCCAAGATGCTCTGTCAGGATTTCATGATATGATTCAGCTGAAATGTTACTTTCTTCTGCAATCTCTTGGACAGTCAGTCTTCAGTTGCACAATTTTATTGATGTTCATGATATGAGTGTCATTGGTAGATGTTGATGGGCGCCTTGAATAAGGGTCATTATTAACTTTTGTCTGGCCATTTTTAAACCATGTGAACCATTCTTAACAACTATGGCTTAAGTGCTCATCACTGTATGCTTCCTGAATCATTTGATGTGTCTCTGTAAAGGATTTATTGAGTTTCATGCAAAACTTAATGCTGAAGCATTTCTCTTCTAACTCTGCCATCTCAATACTCACAAACTGTGCAATACAGTGTTCTACTTAACACAGCAATGAACAATAACTGACAGACAAACAACAATGTAACCTGCAGCACTTGCATATTAAACACAAGTGTGTGCAGGGATGCCAACTACATTTTGCTCCAACACACCATTGGCGCAAAATTAAGAATGTTCCAGATTTTTCTGAGCAGATCTCATATTAAAGAAATAATTAACAACTAGGATGCATGGATGATTGATGATAAAAGTATCATGCTGGATTCACAGATTGTGGTCATGGGTAGAGCGTGATGATCTGACCCTGGTATGCACTAAATCTATAACTTAATACTAGATTGATTCTGGCTGTGTAATGTTCATGACTGACAGCTAGAGTGCAATGCTATGGTTTGATACAATGTCCCTTGGCATCATGCTTAGCACTTACCCATGATTAAACTTTATATAATTCTCAACTGATTTGCTCATATTCAAAAGGTCACTTCTGTATTATTACAGACATCACAGATATAAGTATTTCAATACAAGCATTATGACTGCTTGGCAATTTTGGTGTACTCAGATTAGTTCTACAATAAGAGGTTGAATTGCTATTGAGTCTATAATATTTGGAAATTCCTTCACTTTTAAAAGTAACAGAAGTCATGGTTCTTAGCACTGACCAAGCATCCTGTTCCTTGCTGTTCTCTTAACAAGCATGGAACTGCCTGCCTTCTACTTGCACTGAACAGTCCTTTGTATCAACACACTAACCACTGCTGGCTTAGGATTTCCTCAGTGTTGCTCAAGCTAGTACCCAGACCATTGCCACCATGGCCGAAGAGTACTTTTTTAGTCTCAAGATTTTAAGATCTTAACTTAGCTGGCTGGGCCTTCTCCAGTAATATGTTGTGTTACAGACTTAAGCACAAAAATAGTTTAACAATGCTGCAACTCAAACTTTTGCTAACCTACCCAGTGATATAAAATGTCTTGCAGACAACAAAGTAAAATTTTAAAACAAAATGGCTCTGAGTGCTCTGCGACTTAACTTCTGAGGTCATCAGTTGCCTTAAACTTAGATCTACTTAAACCTAACTAATCTAAGGACATCACACACATCCATGCCCGAGGCAGGATTCGAACAAGCGACCGTAGCGGTCACTCCATTCCAGACTGTTGCGCCTAGAACCACACGGACACTCCGGCCGGCAAAATTTGAAAACAAACTGAAAAACTTTCTCCTTGACAGTGCCTTCTACTTCATATAAGAATTTCTATTATTGTAATGTATAAAAGGTGAAAGGTAGGAATTACTACCTCAAATATGTATATTAAAATAATAATAGTTGTGGTGGTGGTGGTGGTGGTGGTGGTGGTGGTAGTGGTAGTAGTAGTAGTAACATTTATTATTATTATTATTATTATTATTATTGTTATTATGGTAACAACAACTTATACCTGTTCAGCATGTAGGCATACTTACAAATTAATTTGTGATGTAAATGTAAAATGACTTGTTCCACATCATTATGATTTATCATGCAATGATTCATGCAACGTAAAACTATCTAACTAGCTAGCTAACTAAAAGATGTTGAAGGTAAGTGCATTGAAAAAAGTGTAAAAGTGTTTTTCTTTGTTTTATCTTAACCCTATTTGGGAAATGGTGAAACAGTTATTGGCTCTTATTAAGCATCACTGCAGAACCATTTGCACAGTGAGGTGACGCAGGAGTAACCAAGATTAATGGACAAAAAACAAAAAAACAAAAAAAACAAAATGAGAACAATGCATCCAGTCACACTCTGGCTGTTATAATAAGCACCAGCTGGTGTTGCCAGTCCAGCCTATTCTTCATATTTGGACCCATGTGATTTGTCAATCCACTTTCATTGTATATCTGCTCAAACAAAAATGGACATAATAGGAGTCAATTATATCACGGGGAAGAGTTGGATGTGTGCTGAGATAACAAGACGATAATTCTAATAGCATATCCTTCATTTTCAATGTAGATTTTATTAATTTCATTGTCATTCTCATCACAAAATAACTAACTAATATGGTCATTTTCAATGGCATAAATTACATTGTTGGCAATTCTCTGTCTGGCTTCCTTATGCATTGGTGGCAATACCCAAATTTTCTCCAGTGGCACTGCATCATCTCCTTCAATTAAATCTATGTTGGGTGCATCTTTTTCATCAATTTCTGAGAATGGCACTGACTCTAGAGACATTATAAATCCATATCTGCTTACAGCTTTCATTTCACTCTCTAGAGCTTTGAAAGGAAATACTGCATTGGGATCAGAGCCTAGATCAGATACTAAGTCTGTCATACTTTTGTAGTAAATCTGAACCAAATCAGACAAATACGCTTCTCTGAACTCCTTAGTTGTACAGCTGTATAAGAAAAATGACATGTCACAAACAGGAGATGCATAGCGAGCTAACTGAAAGTCAATCATTCTGGTATCCTGGATTTTTTTTTCATCAGCATCTTTGTACAGAAACAAGAAATTGCAAATCCATGCATCTCCATTTGTAATAACAGAATAAGGCTCTCTTGGCTTCACAAGGTCCATTTGTACATCAAACAGTCCCTCATTACAAAATTCTTTCGCTTTTTTTTCATATGAGCTGTTAGGATATTCTTGCTCCATTGCATCTATAGTAATATTGCAGAATCGTTTCATCATATTTCTGTACCATTCTCGCTGATCTTCACTGTAGTATGTCTCCTGTAACAAACCAAAGCAGCATATGTAATAAAATCTGCTTCACTAAAAAGCTATGTTTATTTTTAAAAAAATTCAAATATTACAGAAGGCACTGAAAATATTCAGTAAAAAGTTGCAAACACCTGTAAGTAACACTATGGTCTAATCATCTTATTCAAATGAAGTTGTACATGATTAAACAAATAAAACAATACAGTGATTTTACCACTTTGTAACTCATGTCAGTAAACAAATAACCACAAGAGTATGAAAAGTTTTTGTTTACAATCACCATCAAGATCAGCAACAGCACTATTTATTCAAACATTTTGGAATGAAGTCCTTTGCAACTTTCACCTCACTTCATACAATCATTTTCCTATTTCACCATTGTTTTCTATTCCTTTCCACACACTGTGTGTGTCCATTACATTTCTGGAATATTCATCTTTGGTCTTCAAGCCTTCTAGTATTATGGACGATTCTAAAATATTTTTGTTTGCTGATGACTTGGTAGTAAAGGATGCGTGCAACACTGGTTCTGTTTCAAATAGTGCAGTTCATGACATAAGTTCATGGCTTGTAGAAAATAAACTAACACTAAATCACAGAAAGACTCAGTTTTTACAGTTCCTAGCACACAATTCAACAAAACTCAGCATTTTAATTTCACAGAACGGGCATACGATTAGTGAAACTGAATAGTTCAAATTTCTAGGTGTTCGGATAGATAGTAAACTGTCATGGAAAGCCCACGTTCAGGGTCTTTTTCAATGACTTAATGCTGCCAGTTCTACTATTTGAACGGTATCTGGAGTAAGTTATCATTTGACACAAAAATTAATCTACTTTGCTTATTTTCATTCACTTATGTCACATGGTATTATATTTTGGTGTAATGCTTCCCATTCTAAACAGATATTTCTGGCTTAGAAATGGGCAGTTTGGGCAATAACTGGTGTAAGTTCGCGAACCTCTTGTCGACCCCTGTTCACTAGTCTGGGTATTTTGACATTACCCTCTCACTATATATATATTCTTTACTGTTGTTTCTTGTTAGCAATATCAGCTTATTTCCAAGAATTAGCAGCTTTCAGTCAGTTAATACTCGGCAAATATCCAATCTGCATTTGGATCGCACTTACTTAATTCATGTGCAGAAAGGTGTGCAGTATACTGCTGCATCCATTTTCAATAAGCTACCACAAGAATTCAAAAATCTTAGCATTAATCCATCTGCTTTCAAATTGAAACTGAAGAATTTCCTCATAGGCTACTCCTTTTATTCTGTTGAGGAGTTCCTTGAAAAATTAAGCTGACTCTTATGTTTTATTGTCAGCTGTGTTTACTTAAACCTATGGCTTCACTTTCTTTGGGTTCATAAACATTTTTTTAAATCTGTTAATACTTTTATGTTGTAATTTCATGTACTGACATGTTTCATGACCTTGGAGATTTGCTCCTCAATTTGATCCTATGGAACTAGACGTGTAAATAAATAAATAAATAAATAAATAAATAAATTACACATTTCATGCAACATGGTCTTTGACCCACAATATTCTCTCAGTAGTCCCTCTCTTTTTCATTGTTCTCTGCTATATTGTTCACATTCCTCCCAGATGACTGTATCTCTATGTGCAATATGCCACCAGCTCTGTCTGCACTGGGGCAATATTCCTCCTCTTGCACCATATTCCTACCTTCATTTATGCTCCTTGCTCCTCTTCTAACCATTGTGACTAATTCTCCACAACCTTTTTCATGTACATCACAACAGCTTCATCCTCAACAACAACTCACCCTAGTTGTGGCAACAGCACCTAAAAAAGATAGCCGTGATTGTCTGTGTGCTCTGAAGTAGAACACACATTTGTTAACAATGCCAAATTGAACTTTGTCTTCATGTGTAACAGAATACAATGATTTCTTACTATGTTGGGTATCTGGAAGCTGTAAATTAGTCCGGTTCAACGAGCTGCTCATGCAATACGCAACCAGCTGTCCCATGGTGAAAAATGGTGGGATGGGGGAGGGGAGGGGACTGAAGGGGAGGGAAAGAGGAATCAGAAGAAGACAGCTCAGCATGAGAAGCTATAGTCAACAAATCTATTCCATGATTGCTAACATTAGTTCTATAGAGATGTAACACTTCATTGTAGTTAATTAATGCTTATTATGACAAATTGACATCCTAAGATTGTTGCATTGATGAGAAATAAAAAACTGAATGAAACTTACATTTCATTAATTGATGAGGTGAAGAATATGGGGGAGCTAAGTACAAAACATGAAATTTCTTATAACTGATGCAGCCTTATGATAAATGTCATTTTCAGACAGAGTTTAAATTGGTATCAATTTGTATATCCTGACTATTTTATTCACAGTTTAAACACAAAAATACTGGATGTCAGTGAATTCTGCTTATTTTGTTTTTCATTAAAGTGTCAGTGTTCGGTACCACTTTCTGAGCACTGCTTTCAAGTTTCAGCCTCTAAGTGAGCATCTGTGGGTAGATTTCATTTTCTTCACTGCAAGAAAAAGTTGCTTGCAGAAGTATGTAGATCCAGACATCAACATAATAGTACCCAAAAACTTGTGAAGTCATGGAAAATTATGACAGGGAAAACTTTTTACAAGTCTACAAGAGTTATTTTATTACAAAATTTATCATTCAACTGTCTCTCACACTGTAGCACTGTACCTTACAACTGTAGCTAGCCATTCTGCACTGAGGTATTGTAAACTGATGATGGCTTGTCTGACCTTTGTTTTGAAGTTTTTAACCTGGCCATAATGTTCCCTTTCATTGATTTATAAAGGGCTACTCTCCACTTAAACAGGGTGTATATGACCCAGGACAACCAGGAGATCTGGGAAAAAGCTGGGATTCTTTCCTTCTGGGAGAAAACTGGGAAAAACCAGGGAATTTTTTAGAATTCCAGAAATTTATCATTGTTTTAGTTTCAGTTAAATTTTTGTAACTTTGACTGGTAAGAACCAATACTTTGACAAGGATATTAGTGTATCTTGCTACTGCAAAATAATACTGCAGCAATAAAACATGCACGAGAAAAAAAATTAAACTTACGTTGTAAAGGAAATGTGCCATATACAACAAAACACAACGTTGTAAAGGAAATGCACCATATACAACAACATTGCTAAAACAATTGTATGCCAACAGCAAAATGTGTCAAAGGCTTTAGGAAGACTATGCAATGCATCATAACAACAAATTGCCTCCAATGAGTGTGACATCACAACTGCTTACATTAGATTCGTTTGAGCAGTTACGAGCAAGTTCATGTGCATGCTCAGTTGAGTCATGTATGGTTAGTACCTTCTCCCACATCTGGCTATGGAAGCTTGGCAGTTAGCTGTATAAGCAATAGCAACTGATGCTACCTGGTAAAATGTTACTGGAACGCCTAAGCTGTCAAATTCACGCATGTGCAACAGGCCCGGTTGTAGGGGGCTGGGGGCAAACCAAGGTATCTGCCCTGGGTGTCAATTTCAGAGGGGTACGCCAAATTCTTATTATTGAGGAAAAAGACCTTGTTTCACAAAGTGTTTAGCATCCAGAGCACGTTGGTCTATCGATTATTCATATGATTTTGAAATGCATCTCTGTTGGTTTTTGTACAGATTCTAAGTTGATTTTTGAATGCATGCATAGTGCACATGATGTCTCTGCCAGGAGAACCCCGTTGCACTAGAAATAACCCTTCCTCCACACAAAAGGGGACACGGCTAAGCAAGCTGATTGGAAGAAAGCTGAACGAGTGAATGCCAGCCGCTGTTAATGTGGTAAACAGGGTTTGCGAATGATCTGCATTGTTATAATTACTAGTAAAGTCCACAGATTCAGACTACCAGACTGGAAATAAATGATTAACAGGAATAACAAGTAACAAAGATTATGTATTATCTTCTCAGTGTATCCACGAAAATGAAATATTGACAGAAAATTTTTGGTCAGCCACTACACTAGCAAGGGCAAGTGGTGCACTCCCTGGCAAGCAGCCACTAAAGTTCTATTCTGGGAGCAGCACGGAAAATGTGTTGTACAAACACATAATAACATATAACCGGAAAATAAACGTGAGATAACTAAACTGGTGATTGCGGCGCAGTTAGTGAAGTTAACTGGAGAATAAGTTTTGACACTGGCAGGAATAGTTAGTGATGACAAGAGTGTTTGTTAGAACGAGGAAGGAGGAGAAATGGGGACATCACACAAATTATGGAAGGATATGATGATTCCAAATTTATATAAAAATTTCGTATTACTACTTTTCGATCTCATACTTGAGAAGCTACAGCATATGTATGAAATGCGAAACTATTTCCTAACATAAAACTTTTTGCTTGTAGTAGGTCTATTAGGCATTTGATATTGGTCCTTCGTGAATTATATTCTGTCGTGTTATAAACATAAAAACGAGCATTTGTGTCAAAACAGTCTTGCTCATTTAGTGTGTGTTACAATTGCTGCAATATTAGGCACGCCTATTTTGTTTTGTCAAGCAGACTGGCAAAATACACATAATCAGATCGAGAAACCACACCAGTCTTGGGTACTATTTGCATTAACAGTTTTTGCAGAAATTGATAACGACGTTTTGAGTTTTCATGTAGGAAAACGTTTGATGAACTTTGATGAGGTAATAGATTCTTTCCCAGAAAGGAAAGCATGCCATGTAAAGATGTAGCAAGATTAAAGAGAAAAAAATGCTAGGACTTAAGAATTGAAGAAATGTTTACTATCTTCCTTATCTCTTATCTTTACTGGTTTTATCTATCCTATATTTAATTTTATGTCACACAAAACAGCAAGTTATTAGCTAATAGGCAATAAGGAGTGCAAATTTTCTGAAGAGTTCTTGTTCTCTTGGTTACAAATAATCCCATCCAGTATTAATTGCGAGTTTATCTTTTTAAGAGGGCCAGGATGTCAAACCGGCCAAAATGGGAGCAGGAGAGGCACCAGAGGACATTTTAATTTCACTGTCCTGATTATAGTTTGATGGCATTCATCGCAAAATATTACATGTTTCAATTCCACAGAGCGAAATCAGTGACGTGTGATAGAAGAATGTTGTCAAATGAAAACAAAATGGATTTCTGTGACCAGGAGCTATCAAGTGAATTAAAATTCATTCACATAATTAAGGAAGGCTAAAATATGTTATTAGTTTCAGATTTTATTTTATTTCTACTTTTCTGACAGCCAAACATTAAACACCTTGCAGAACAATGAAGTTATTTTTGTTGGTTTGCTAAAGAAATTCGGCTGAGGCAGTAAATTTATTTGAAACGAAATGAAATTTGCTAGATTCATGTGTTCACTGCATTTCAAGTGCACATTTCCATCTTCTAGTATGTATGGCATTATGCCATAATAAAGAACCAAACATGAGAAAATACAGTACTTGTACTCCAAGAAAATTTACATCCGAATCTGGACATACGAATGTGTACTTTAAGCTGAATTATGCATTTATGGTTCACAAAATTCCTATGCTCTTGTAGTATCCTTTAATGTCTTGTTTCTGTTGTGACAGTGCCACGAGATTTAAAAGTGCCGCTACGTCAGTACGCAAACACGGCGATAGAGGCGCTCCGCAGCTCGGCCGAACGCAGGAGCGCCACCTGGCTATGAACGACGCTGGCCGCATGTCACGGCACGGCAGTCGAATGACAGATACGGAGTTAGTAGCATGTAACCCACTATTGTTTCTACTTTTGTATATCCAAGCAATTTATTAGTGATTAAAGGTTATAACACTTTTTGGCGACAAGGATGGGATATTTTTTTTCCTGCGTTGTGGGATTGTGTGTTCGTGTCGGGGCAGACATGGAACAGCTTCTGCAGGCGCTCACTGAACAACAAACACAGCTGACGGCTGCTATTCAGGCGTTGTTGACGTTGCTTACTCATCGTCTGTCTTCCTCTTCTCCGCCTCCGTTCCCTCCTTACGACGCGGCCGCTGAAGACTGGGAGGATTATGAGAAGCGTTTGCGGCAACACTTCTTGGCTTTCGGCGTTGTCAATGCTCCAATGTGTAAGTCGTTATTTCTATCTTGGATTTCCCCACGGATCTATCAGCTGCTATCTCAGTTAGCCCCTCTGCAGGAACCTGCCTCTCTGTCCTTCCAGGAAATGTGTGACTTATTGTCTAACTATTACCGAAAAAACGCCCACGTCATGGCCGCCCGCGTGGCGTTCTACCGGTGTCGTAAACAGCCCCATCAATCTTACCGGGCTCAGGCGGCAGAACTACACGGTCTGAGTAGGAAACGTCAATTTGTCACGGACACTCATCATGAGTCTTATGCTGATTCAATGGTTCGGGACGCTATTCTACGGCTTGCTCCTGATAAAGAAGTTCGGCAACGCGCCTTACAACTGCCAAACCCGTCGTTGTCGGAAGTTTTCAGCATCGCTCAATCTTTTGAAGTGTCTCACGCTGCTGGTGCGCAAATAGACGTGTGGTGTGATGTAGGCGCCGTACAGACCACTTTCGATGCGGACAATTTGCCTGTTTCACAGGGGAACGACGATGTGGCGGCAGTTCACTTGCATCAACAACGTCGCGTTGGGCCGCCACGCTCGCAGCGAAAACAGCAACCACAGACGCGGGTACGTTCCGCACTTCCTTCTTGTCCACGTTGTTTCGTACAGCATGACAGGGCCGCATGTCCAAAACGTTGGGCCACGTGTAATTCATGTAGGAAAATAGGCCACATTGCTTCTGTGTGTCAGTCCCCTAAAGTTCCTGTCAAGGCATCAGACATGGATGTTAACTGTGTGCTTTTTCAAACAAATAAGTTTTTTGTTACTGTTCGTGTTCCAGATAAAGACATTCGTATGCCAATGGACACTGGCTCTGCAGTAACTCTCATTAATTCTCGCATGTATTTGGAGTTGGGCTCCCCTCCCTTGTCTCCAGTTACGCGAAATCTACGAACTTATAATAAGCAGAAAATTCCTATCATTGGCCAGTTTGATGCTTCCACTGCCTACAAGTCTGTTGTTAGGCCCCTCATGTTTTATGTGGTGGATTATGTGGGCACTGAAAACCTGTTCGGTTATGATGGTTTCTAGTTATTCGGATTCTCCATTGATGATGATGTGCACCTCATATCTGAGGATATTCCGTATAAACAGCTGGATGGATTGTGTTCTGAATTCTCGTCCGTGTTCTCTGCTGGTCTGGGTTGTGCCAAGGATTTTGAAGTCCACGTTACTCTTAAACCTACAGCTCGCCCTAAGTTTTTCCGGGCACGCCCTATTCCGATGGCATTGCATGCACCTGTCAAAGCTGAGATAGACAGGTTAACAGCTTCGGGGATTCTCCTTCCTGTTACCTCCAGCGAATGGGCATCGCCAATCGTGGTGGTTTCTAAACCAAACGGGAGTCTGCGATTGTGTGGTGATTTTAAAGCCACTGTCAATGCTCAGAGCCTCATTGACACTTATCCTCTTCCCTGTCCTGAGGAGTTATTTACCAAGCTCACTGGGGGCCAGTTCTTTTCCAAACTTGACTTATCGGAGGCGTACCATCAGTTGCCGTTGCATGCGTCTTCCAAGGAATTTCTCATCATCAACACTCCTTGTGGGTTGTATCAGTACCAGCGGTTACCATTTGGCGTCGCTGGCGCGCCGGCCATTTTTCAGCGGTTTTTGGAACAGCTCACGGCTTCCGTTCCCAGCTGCATCAACTACCTGGATGACATTGTTGTCACGGGGGCCTCCACTGAGGAGCACCTTCGCAATTTGCGTTCACTGTTTTGGGTTCTGCATTCAGCTGGGTTGAAGTGCAATCTGGACAAGTCACAGTTCTTCCAACCCTCCATTGTGTATCTTGGTTTCCACGTGTCCTGTGAGGGTATACGTCCTCTACGACAGCACGTTGCAGCCATTACCGCTCTACCCTGGCCGTCTACGGTCAAAGAACTTCAGGTGTTTCTAGGCAAGATTGCTTATTATCACAAATTCATTCCATCCGCGGCGGCGGTGGCTCATCCTCTGCATCAGCTGTTACGCAAAAACGTTCCTTTCTGTTGGTCCGACGAGTGTGAGCAGGCTTTTGTCCGCCTGAAGGCTCATTTGCAGTCGGCGCCTTGTCTTGCCACCTTCCGTCCGGGTCACCACTTGGTTCTGGTGACTGACGCGTCACAGTATGGCCTACGGGCTGTTCTCGCCCATCGGTATGAGGATGGGTCGGAACGACCCATCGCCTATGCTTCCAAGACCCTCATCGATGCCCAACGGCGTTACTCTCAAATCGAAAAGGAGGCGCTCACCATCATTTATGCTCTAAAAAAGATCAGCGTTTTTTTGTATGGTTCTAAGTTCCACCTCATCACCAACCACAAGCCGCTGGTCTCTCTGTTCAGCTCCCTGGCATCGCTTCCGGATAAGGCAGCTCACCGCCTGCAATGTTGGGCCTTATACTTGTCTCGTTTTCACTATGAGATCCACTATCGCCCCACGGCCCAGCAGGCCAACGCTGACGCGTTGTCGCATTTGCCGATGGGCCCCAACCCGGTTTTCGATCGAGATGAACTACTCTGTTTCCACATTGATGAGGAAGAACGTCGTGCGGTCGAGGGTTTTCCACTTACAGGTTCGCAGGTCGCGTCGGCTACTGCGCGGGACCCGGTCCTGCATCAGGCGCTCGGTTTTGTTCAACGGGGTTGGCCGGACAGGACCAAGGACCGGGCATCGGATCCCCTTCGCAACTACCATGCCTTGCGCCTTCGTCTGTCTGTTCGTGAGGGTGTTGTTCTTCTGGCCACGTGCGGCGCATCTCCACAGGTCGTGGTGCAACTATTGCATGAAGGCCATTGGGGGATTTCTTGGACTAAGTCCCTGGCCCGCAGGCACGTTTATTGGCCCGGTATTGATTCGGACATCGCCCACATGGTCGCTGCGTGTGGTCAGTGTGCTCAACAACTGGCTGCACCCCGTACAATGCCCTCTCCGTGGTCTGATCCGGCGCAGCCGTGGGAACGGGTGCACGCTGACTTTGCCGGCCCCTTCCTCGGCACTTATTGGCTACTGTTGATTGACGCTTTCTCGAAGTTTCCGTTTGTTGTTCGATGTCCGTCGCCCACCACTGCGGCGACGACGCTGGCTTTGTCCAAAATCTTTGCGCTAGAAGGTCTTCCATCCACGATTGTCACGGGCAATGGCCCTCAGTTCTCTTCGCAGGCCTTCTGTGATTTTTGTACTGGACAAGGGATTCATCATGTTACAGCACCGCCCTTCCATCCGCAGTCGAATGGGGAGGTCGAGCGCCTTGTCCGCACTTTCAAAAGCCAGATGAAAAAATTCCTTAGTGATTTTTCCACAGACGACGCTCTGTTGCAATTTCTGAGTTCTTATCGCTTCACGCCTCTGGGTGATCGCAGCCCTGCTGAACTTTTGCATGGCCGCCAACTGCGCACTCTACTGCACCTGCTTCACCCTTCAGGCCTTGTACTGCGTCCCCTCATGCGGGAAAATACTCGGTGGGCGTTGGCGTGTGGGCATGAGGGTATGGATCTCACCCTAAATGGATTCCAGGGGTGGTCCAGGCTCTTCGCGGCCGTCGGATTTGTGAAATACGTATGGACGACAGCATGGTTGTTCGCCATTACGACCAGATGCGCCCACGAGTGGTAGCCATGCCGGTGCCACCGCCCCTTCTTTCGCCTCCACCAGCCCGAGAAGCCAGTCCTGTCGCTGCTGCTGATCTTCTGTGCGTGTTGCTGCAGCCGACGTCGCTCCCGATTCCGAGTACACCGGAACCGGCCCCGGTCGCGACGCCGCCTTCTCCGGGACCCATCTCGTTGGAGCACACCCCCAGGTCCACGACACCTATGGATGCTGCTCCGGAGTTTTCACCCATCATCTCGTCCAGGAGGCACGTTCCACGCGCAAGCTTCCGTCCTGGACATTTTCGACCATGCTCTCGTGTTTCTCTGCGGGATCTTCTCGGGGCCTCCCAACGAGTCCATGGATGTCTCCACACTGTCTGTGTCTCCGAGGAAGTGAGTGTTTTTTTTTTCAAAGGGGGGAAAAGTGTTGTGACAGTGCCATGAGATTTAAAAGTGCCGCTACGTCAGGACGCGAACACGGCGATAGAGGCGCTCCGCAGCTTTGCCGAGCGCGGGAGCGCCACCTGGCTATGAACGGCGCCGGCCGCATGTCACAGCACGGCAGTCGAATGACAGATACGGAGTTAATAGCATGTAACCCGCTATTGTTTCTACTTTTGTATATCCACGGAATTTATTAGTGATTAAAGGTTATAACAGTTTCTTTTATGACATAATGTAAGATCTTTTAATGCTGTACACATACGAACATAAGAGCTTTCTGCATCGTCATAGCTGCACAAGTGTGGTGACACCTGTTACCTGATGCTCTCTGGCAACAAAGCAGGATCATGTTGTGGTAGTGGGTGGAGTGGGAAACAGTATTGATAGGGATCAGGGCTGCAATATTGAGTGTGACCTGGTAAAAATGGCATCTGAAATGAACCAAACAAATGTTGGTTTGGTTCCTGCTGCCATGCGTTATGATCAGCCCCAAGCAAACAGCTCTGTCAGGAGGGTCAATATGGAGCTATATCAGCTGCTTCAGGCGTCTACTTTGTCAGGCATAGGTTTGGTTCTTGTGGACGGTATTGGTAGGTGGGACTACACAAGACATGGCATGCATTTCAATAGGAAAGGGAAGGGTAAACTGGCTGGGACGATAGCAAAATCTTTAAGAGGAGCACTGAAACTCATGGGAGTACATTTTTAGGCTAAGATCAGTGTCCAATCATCCTACATTGATTGAAATGGAGCTTAATGAGAATTTCAGACAGGCAGGTGCTAGAGATGTGAAAATATACAAGATTCTCATAACAGTAGAGTGAAAAATAATGTCAGTATGTCACAAGATTCACATAAATGCACAGTGAAAAATAAAGTTAATATATTGCATCAGAAAATCAGGGGATTTAAAAACAAAGTAGATGAGCTTCTTGTTTGTTTAGAAGATTTAGAAACTGATGATGGAATAGATGTACTATGCCTGTTTGAACATCATATAGTCACAGGTATGAAAATGGTGAATGTAGATGGATATAAGCTTTCAGCACATATAAGTAGACACACTATGGAGAGAGGAGGAGTTGCCATATATGTTAAAATCAGTCATAGTGCAAAAAATTTGGAAACTAAAAAATTTTGCATACATTAAACTAAATAATGGCACTTTTATAATTGTAGCCATGTATAGGTCCCCATAGGGAAATTTTCAACTATTTTTGAAAAACTTGGATTCTTTGTTGTGCTACCTGTCAAGCAAAGAAAAGCAAATTATTGTTCATGAGGATTTCAATGTAGATTTTCTGAAAGAGCCCAATAGAAAGCTTGACCATGAAGTATTACTTGGTTCTTTCAATTTGACATCAGGTATTGTTTTTCCTACACGGGTAGTACAGGAAAGCTTTTCCTGTTGTGAATGGTCTGTCTGATAATCATTTTTTAAGTGTTGTAAAGAAAATTAGATCCAGCTATTCATTAGAAAGAGGCAGTACCTATGCAATTTGATAAAATTGAAATTCAACCCACCTCTCCTTCTGAAATTAGGAAAAAAATAAATTCACTCAAAAGAAAAAGCTCACATGGAATTGATGGCATTTCCAACAGAGTACTAAAAGCTTGCTCACTGGAATTCTGTCAGAGACAGCAAAGGACCTGGAAGAGCAGCTGAACGGGAATGGACAGTGTCTTGAAAGGAGGATATAAGATGAACATCAACAAAAGCAAAACGAGGATAATGGAATATAGTCGAATTTAATTGGGTGATGTTGCAGGAATTAGAGGAGGAAATGAGACGCTTAAAGTAGTATATAAGTTTTGCTATTTGGGGATAGATCTGATTGCATAAAATAGATCTGATGCTAACAACTACTGCCCAATCTCACTTCTGATAGCTTTATCCAAAATTCTTGAAAAAGTAATTTATTCAAGAGTAGCATCAGATATTTGTAAAAATGAAGTACTAACAAAATGTCAATTTGGTTTTCAGAAAGGTACTTTTATAATTGTAGCTGTGTATAGGTCCCCACTGGGAAATTTTCAACTATTTTTGAAAAACTTGGATTCTTTGTTGTGCTACCTGTCAGACAAAGAAAAGCAAATTATTGTTCGCGAGGATTTCAACATAGATTTTTTCACCAATCAAATACTAAATGCTTTGAATAACTGAACATCACCCACTTGGATATTTTGTGATCTCTCAAAGGCTTATGATTGTGTGAATCATGAAATTCTTCTAGATAAGCTGAAGTATTGTGGTGTGAGTGGGACAGTGCACAAATGGTTTAATTCACTGGAAGAATGGAGAAGGTTGAAATTAACAGTACAGATAGTCCGAAAAAACCAGCAGAGTCCTCTTACTGGGGAGGTATCAAGAATGGTGTCCCACAGGGTTCAGTCTTGGGTCCCTTATTGTTCTTAATATATATTTACGACTTGCCACTCTATATTCATGAAGATGCAATGCTAGTTCTTTTTACTGATGTACAAGTACAGTAATCACACCCAAGAAGTAAGAATCTGCTTAGGAAATTGCAAATAATGTCTTTCAGAAAATTATTAATTAGTTCTCTGCAAATGGACTCTCACTCAATTTTGAGAAAAAACAGTCTATACAATTCTGTACAGTAAATGACATAACACCATTGATGAATATAGACTATGAACGAAAGTCTGTTCCTAAGGCAGAATACTCAAAATTTCCAGGTAGTGTATTGATGAGAAATTGAACTGGAAGAAACACATTGATGATCTGCTGAAACAGTTAGGTTCAGCTACTTATGCTATTAGGGTTATTGCAAGTTTTGGTGATAAACATATTAGTAAATTAGCCTACCATCCCTATTTTCATTCACTGCTCTCATATGGCATCATATTTTGGGGAAATTCGTCATTAAGAAAGAAAGTATTCATTGCACAAAAGTGTGTAATCAGAATAATAGCTGGAGCCCACCCAAGATCACCTTGCAGACATTTATTTAAGGAACTCGGGATATTCACAGTACCTTCACAATACATAAATTCACTTATGATATTTGTCATTAATAACCCATCCCAATTCAAAAATAACAGCGAAGTGCATAGCTACAGCACTAGAAGAAAGGATTATATTCACCATTCTGGATTAAATCTTACTTTGACACAGAAAGGCATGAAATACGCTGCCACAAAAATCTTTCGTCATTTGCCAAATAGCATTAAAAGTCTGACAGACAGCCAACCAACATTTAAAAGTAAATTAAAAGAATTCCTGAATGACAACTCCTTCTACTCTATACATGAATTCTTAGATATGAAGTAGTAACTGTAAAAAAATTAATTATCTTGTGTAAAGAAAACTTATGCTAAAGTGACACATTCCACATCATTCATGATCTATAGAGCAAGGATTAACGTATGTATGCATGTATGTATGTATGTATGTATGTACGTATGTTTCCTGAAACGAACCTATTTCTAGTGGGACACGGGAAAATAATGCGAATGGTCATTTGAAAAGCGTTACTTACAAAGTGAATTTCCTTTTATGCAAGATGAACTATGTGTGAGAATGTATGATGAATTTGTTAAATCACAAGCATTTGACTATCATTTAAAAATCAACTCTTTTAGGATGACCATTTAGAATCATTTTGAGCCCCAAAGATCAGATATTTATGTCATAATTAAAAATTTTACTGGCACATTTGTGTGATGTATCTTAACGTGTAACAAACGCAAAAGAGATCACCATTATATGTGAAAGCTTAGCTTCTCTTGTGGCTTATTAATCTTAGAGACCAATATTATATGTGGAAGCTTTTCTTTATTGTAGCAACAGTATGTATATTAATTTAAACCATTAATTTTTTCTATTTGTGTGTTCATTCTACTTAACAGCGATATTGCTATTGGGCGACTACATCATGTGTCCCATGCTCTGAATATTCACTGTCATCGGCTACTGAGATCATGTGACATGAGTTATGACTGGCTTACAAAAGTGCATCGCAATCTCGATTTCAATGCTTCAGAAAGCAACATGCGGTCTTTGGTGGAATTTGAATTTATACTTTGGTTATACAAATGTATGCAGTGTACATGTTGCTGCATATCAGACATCTTTCAAAATTGTGTTTTTTTTTTTTTTCCTTGAGTTTCGTTTTCTAAAGTGCCAGTAATTTCTATGTCGGTGTATAAAACTAAAACCATTCAAAGGATTGATAAGCTTTACAGTTCTGAGGAAAAGGATAGTGTCAGTTAACATGGAAAAAGTGTATTTTCATCCAGAAAGTGTATTTTTAACCAGGAAATCCGGGATTTTTTTTTCCTTGTCTGCATATACACCCTGTTAATGCACTGCACCATTAAGTATGAGTATATATCCTTGCATCTAAGGGTATGGTGAATGTAATACACTTTCATTCTTCTGAAGACAGCACACAGTTTACACTTCCCCTAAACTACATAATGACATCTGACTGGTGCACTTAGGTGCGAGCACAAACTACCCAGCCAGTGAGTGAGAATGTGTACTCATGCTCGCCTGGGCACTGCCTGAACAGGCATGCCTCAAATCACATTTTGAAATACAAGTTCTCAATAACAAAAATCCTTGCCACATCTCCGAACTTCCGTAGCATACTTGTTACACCTTTCAACCTTCCTAGTAATGACTTTTACCATAAGGTTTTCACCCTTGTGAATGACCTGATTACAAAATCTGTACTATACACTTTGACTGTATTACATGTTTCAACTTTAACACTGGAAAAGCCACTTAGTTATGAAGAGTGCACACCTCCAAAATCTGAAATCATTGTCCAACCTCTCATACTGACATAATGAATGGTAACTCTCAAATAAATGTGTAAGGAGGGCTGAGCTTTCAACACTAGTAATACTCAACATTCCGTTGCTAAACATGCTATGACACTACCACAGACCCAGGCACATTTTCCAGCACCTGTCCTTCTGAAAAACATGAGAGAACTAAAATGGATCTAGGAAGATGTAGCTACAATCATCCATTTGGCTTTACTTTGCACTATGTTAGTTTTAAAAAAATTAAGCATAATTAACGACTGAGAATAAATTTCTGTAGCAGGATGTCAGAAAGATAAGAAACCAGGTGAAGCTTACTTGCAATGAATTTGGCAAACAATAATATTCAAAACATGTAATTAGGAAAGTTGTGAAGCTGAAGACACATTTTTTTAAATAAAGGTAACAAACTCTCTGTGGGAGATTGCCTATGAAACATTTCTGCAACCACTTCTAGAATATTGCTCAAATCTCTGGGAACATATACACCAAAGGGCAGCACAAATGGGCACAGGTTTGTTTGACCCATGGAGCAGTTTCATAGAGATATTGAATGAACTGAACTAACTCTTGAAGTTAGTCACAATGTATCCTGTGAAAAACCTACTTAGAAAGTTTCTAGAGCCAACTTTAAGTGATGAATCTAAGAATGTACTACAGCTCCCTTTGTATTACTCCCATATGGACCATGAAGATCACATTAAACTAATTAAGTGTGCACAGAGGTGTTTAGGCAATCATTTTTCGCATGCTCCATATGTGAATGGAACAGGAAAAAACCCTAATAACTAGTACAATTAGAAGTATCCTCTGTCATGCACTTCACAGTGGTTTGCAGAGTGTAAATGTAGATACAAAATTGGAAAACCTCTTCTACTAAAACCAAACAATTAATAAGGTGCATTTGACTGTCACACGTACTTAGCAGCATACTTACAAGGGAACCTCCCCATTGCACCCCCCTCAGATTTAGTTATAAGTTGGCACAGTACATAGGCCTTGAAAAACTGAACACCGATAAATCGAGAAAACAGGAAGAAGTTGTGTGGAACTATGACAAAAATAAGCAAAATATACAAACTGAGTACTCCATGTGCAAGATAGGAAACATCAAGGATAGCATGAGCTCAGGAGTGCCGTGGTCCTGTGGTTAGCATGAGCAGCTGTGGAACGAGAGGTCCTGGGTTCAAGTCTTACCTTGAGTAAGAAGTTTAATTTTTTATTTTCAGACAATTATCAAAGTTCAGGCACTCACACAAAATCAACTTAGCTCTCCAAAATTCCAGGACATGTTCAGATTTGCTTGGACATACGCAGGATTTGACGGTCTACACACGGAAAAATTTGAAAATGTAAAAAACTTGTTTCGACAGAGCACAGGGAAAACTATGCAACTGTGAAACCGTTGCATTCATTTGTTGCAGTTTATGTGACAAACTCTTATTTTTTCATCACTTTTTTGGGAGTGATTATCACATCCACAAGAATACCTAAATCGGGCAAGGTAGAAGAATCTTTTTACCCATTCACCAAGTGTACAAGTTACGTGGGTCGACAACGTATTCCTGTCATGTGATGAACATGCTGTTACTAGTGTTATATAGAATATATCAGACGTGTATTCTTGTGGAGGAATCGGTTGACCTATGAGCTTGCGATCAGATGTTTCTGGTTCCCATTGGAGAGGCACGTCCTTTCGTCTACCAACCACACGTTTTGTGGTGTGGTCGCAAAACACAGACACTAAATTTATTACAGTGAACAGAGATGTCAATGAACGAATGGACAGATCATAACTTTGTGAACATAAAGAAAGTAAACTTTTCACTCAAGGGAAGACTTGAACCAAGGACCTCTCGTTCCGCAGCTGCTCACGCTAACCACGGGACCACAGCGCTCCTGAGCTCACATTATCCTTGATGTTGCCTATCTTGCGCATGAACTACTCAATCAGTTTGTATATTTTGCTTATTTTCTTCATAGTTCCACACAACTTCCTCCTGTTTCCTCGATTGATCTGTGTTCTGTTTTTCAAGGCCTATCCACTGTGCCAATTTATAACTAAATCTGAGAGGGATGCAATGGGGAGGTTCCCTTGTTAGCAGCACATACTTTATGATGTGATTCAGGAGCTCTACCATCAGCCAATTTCTTGCCCAAGAAAGAACTTTGAGGCCGTCTGGAAAAGTCTTTGGTGAGTACTGTACCATCATCTGGCAAAAGTTTATCCAGTGAAGTAGTTGGATGTGGGTGGATATTATTACCCAGGAAAAGAAAGTCAGGACCAAGTGCATCCACACAATGTCACTTTATTGTTGTATCCCATCTGCACATCTAAAGATGTTCACAATATCACTTGAGCAACCAAGATGTATAACACGATACACCAATCAACATCATCATACCTCTGCATATCATAAATTCACAGCATCAGCTACCACATCATTTCACGTGGATGTATGATGACAGTTATTTTGTAAATTGAAGTGAGATTCATCAGCAAAGTGCACATTGCTCTTCCTACTCAGACTTCAATATTAATGGTTACAACACAATAATAAATAAGCATGTCCATATAGTGATATAAGTGGGATGTCAGGAATGCTGCTCACAGCCTCCAATAAACAGTTTGCATGAAACTTTAAAGGCAACTGTAAGCTCTGCAGACATTTTTAGTTTTTGTTGTGTACATAAGATCAAATACCATCCTGTTGTGGAGTGGTTACTCTTGGATCACATTGTACTGGTCTGTGACAAGCATTTCTGAGTCTCAAAATGGTTACCACAGCAATGACATTAATTAAATTGAGTTTTAATTTATATTTCTATGGCAATTAATAACATTGCAATTTGAAGGATCAAGATGGTCCCATGTAGATTGGGCTTAAATGCAAGGAGTTTGGTGGCAAGGGGACTGTGGTCAACTCATCTTGGTGCTTTTTGAATGGCACATACGTAATGAGACTGTGCGACGCATTGTCTGGATAAAATAAAAATGGTCCAACCGAAGTATTTGTAAGCATTACATTGTAAACTACTCCCATGGCCCTGATAAATCATATGTGGGAGTAGTTCAGACATCAGCTACATCTCAGTGCCAGTATATAGAGTATCATGGACCAGTTACAACAGTTGTGGGCCAGTTTTCCTCAGGAAATGATACAACAGCTTTATAATGCCCTTCTCAATGGAGTCAGTGCATGCATACAAGACAGAAGGGTGTCACATCTTACTGATAAGTGGATTCGTACAGTCAAGTTCTGTATAGACTGGACTCTGTTGTGCAATCGCTGGAATAACATTTCATCTCCAGTTCATTTTGTTTCCTTGTTTCCTTCTGGGTGCTTCACTTTTCTTGTCAGCCACTTCTTTTGTCTGCTAACAGATGGCTTGTATCATGTTTAAGACAGCCAAGTCACTCTGGCAACCAACAGATGACGTGAGACAGTACTTTTTGTTTACAGCCAGAACACCATTTTGCCCAACCTTGGAATTTCAGAAAATATGAAAAAGAAAGGCACACACTAATGTGCAGTGAATTGCATCATTACAGTAAAAATGTTGTGAAGCTGGTTCACTTTGGCTTGGCTCTTCTTCATCATGCTGCAGTGGTATTTGTACTTATTTGTACTTGTTAGTACTCTGTATTGATATGTGGCATAAAACCACATGCTACATGAAACTGTTTTCACCTATACCAAAGCACTCTGCAAAGGTATTCAGTGAACATAACAGGGAGCACAAATGAAACATTTTTTAACAACAGCTGGGACGGAGTTTTACAAATGCATTGAAGTATTACCTGCTGTGGCAGCACAATATAGAATTTGTATAAAATTATTGCTGAAAGTGAAGAGACGATTGATACTGATGATGATGATGTTGTTGTTGTGGACTTCAGTCCCGAGACTGGTTTGATGCAGCTCTCCATGCTATCCTGCGTAAGCTCCTTCATCTCCCAGTAACTACTGCAACCTACAACCTTCTGAACCTGCTTAGTGTATTCATCTCTTGGTCTCCCTCTACGGTTTTACTGATGATGATAATGATGGTGTTTTAATGACTCTCCAGCTGTACAATTCCCATTACCGCAATAACTAAACAGAGTATTCCACACAAGGCAATGCTATGTGACGACACTGTCCCAATGTTCAACCACACACAACATGCCCATATAATTTTTCCACACTCCATGCCACTTCTGTTTGATTTGAATTCTATACACTGCTCTTATACTCTTCAAGAGCACATAAAACTGTCCAGTGGGAAATTTTTTTCAGTTCCTGCGTTTGTATTCACTCAAACTGACACTTGTTATGAACATCTGCAGATTGGGCACCCCTAAAAAGAACCATCATAGTTGGTTTACTTCATGAATACCTATAGAAACAAACAGGTGTAGCAAAATGCTAGTAACAAACAAGATTTTAAAACTTGAAAAACTATGGGTAGGAAAGTTGACAAGCCAGAGGATAAGGAATGCAGATAGAGGACAGAACCACAGATGGGACATCTGTGCAGTGGCAGAGATAAAGGAAATAAAATGTAAATAGTAGAAGAAGAAAAGGTCCAAGAACTGGAAAGACATTGAAAGAATCACCAAAACACAAAAGAGAAGTAATAAGGGAGGAAACATTTGAAGAAGACGTAAGACAATGGGTGAAACAGCAAGAAGTGATTAGGGGTAGCTGAGGAAGTGGAAAGGAAGCAGATAATAACAGGAGTGAATGAGTCATATGTATTTCCCTCACTACTACATAAGCCCATCACTGGCAAGAAAGGGAAGGTCTCCCATGAAACAGTTCTTGTCATGTAATTGCTGATACACATTGAATGTTACACTTTTTTACTTGTATGTCAGCTTGATGTCTAAGAAACTATATGCTGATAGCTGTATTGACAACACAGTGCCTTCTTAAAGCTTATACTCTACAACAAAATACTGATGACATTAATAACCGAAAGGTATAGGTATGATGTTAAACATTGGCAGCCACAGAAGTTTATCCAAGAGGTAGCAAGATTCTAAAAGCTCCACTTTGGTCAACTGTTTGTCCAGAGTGAAAACAAGACTTCTTGTAAACTACACAATGGATTTTTGACCGAATTTTTACAGCCAAACAATGAGTGGGATATGGGCAAATGGGGTATAAAATTAATCAGTGAGAGGTCTAGTTTTGCAAAAAGATATTTAATTGCTTGAAAGTAATGAGGGCAATTAAGAAAAGCTTAATTAGGGATTTGAGGGAAAATTAAATATTTCCATCGAAAAGTTTATCTTTCCAAGGCTTAGCTCTCTTGAAAATAAAAAGTTACATTAGTGTGATAATAACTATCAAAAATGCTTTCCTTCAAATCAGGTACTAAATTCAGGATGTTTCAAAACCAAAGGGCACTAGAAGAGCAAATCAGGTGTAAAAAGAAAAATATCAAATGTTTTGTGAAATTATTTGTAAAGTAAGAAATAAAATAGATTAGAGAAACATTTCATGCCCCTTTGAATGGTGCTCAGCAACACATACAGCAAATGAGGTAAATCAAATGTTTCTCTGTTGTGTTATGTCTGCACTATAACACAACAAATATTCCATGACAACCAAATTTATTTGACCTTTTGTCACTCAAAACAAAACTTAAGTTTGGCTACACAACACTTCGCTGGCTGTAGTGCCAAGGAGAAATCAGAGTCACTAGTAGAGAATACAAGTCCAAACCACTGCCAACCAGTTGATACTGACGCGTCGCAAGTTTCCAGCCACAGAAGCCACAGTACGGTTCGGTCGTCGTGAATCCAGCAACCAGGTAGTAACACAGTCATCGGCAAAGATTTAACTGGCTAAACGGGCTCAGGGAGCTTGCTTAAATCCGCAGGTCTGGCCAATCAGAGTGTTGATAGATGGTGCCCTTATACGTTTGCTCACTCTGGTGGAAAGGGCAGCGCCGCCAGGGTAATCCGTATTGATAGTGGTGTGTACGTTTCTGCCAACCCCACAACGATGCATTCACTTGCGCCAGTTATTGACATTGTGTGCGGCGCCAGCGGTACTCACTGTGTGCCGCAAGTGTTGTAGCATGCCGCGCCGAGTTGATGGCTGCTGTGTGGCGGCCGATACAACATTCTCCAATACATTTTATTTCTCACTTTTAGAGAAATCATTTCACAAAACATTTCAATAAATTTTTTAAATTTTTTTTATTCATACAGATGAGTAGTTTTGCATGTCCCAAGAAATAAGTTTGACAGGAGCTGCTGCTGAGTCAACGTTCGAGAACACCAAACAGCTAAGGGTACCAATCTCCTGTTCACCCAGCTGTGGCAGAAGCAGTGTACCCAATCTGTCTGCATATAGAGTGAATTCTGTGTGGAAGTGTGAGAAAATGTTCTAAATGTATGTGCAGCATGTACCTGTAACAGCATATGGGAACCAAGGAAAACTGCCTAAAAACCACATCCAGCTTTGCTGGCACATAAACCCCTTGTCGTTAATCCACTGGGGAGGTTTGACCCAGGGTGGACATACCTCCCCATCCCAGAAGTGGTCACATTAACATATGGCTATCAGGCAGCTGATAGCAACTACACATAGCTTATTGTAACATAATTGTTTGATAGTTATCCAGCCAATATCTTTTGAAGGTGGGTTACTGCTTTACCTTAAAGGTAAGCATATATCACTGATATATCCAAAGATGATTTTTTTATATTAGTAATATGTATACAGATGTATGACACCTTTGGACCAACTCTTTAACAGTCTAGGACTCGGCCAATGTGGTCTTTGTCTCCCAGTTTTGGCATGTTATTGTCGAAACATGGCAACTGGACTACATAACTCTATGGCTGGATGTCATATAGGGCTGCAGCCCACATAGTTTAAGAAGGCCCAGATATCTTTTTGACCTTGATATTTCACCATTTTTCATCACACTAAGCACAGAAGTTTATATTTTTTCTGTATTTTGGTCCACAGGTGAAGTGTATGTGAATATACCTACAGTATAGCATGAGCATGTTCTTCATATTCTACTATAATTGACTACCATGTAAAACTGAATGAAGTCTCAGTAAGACTTGAGGGGTCAAATACAAACTTACTGTTGAGATTAAGATGTGCACAAGTGAAGCAGCTGTTCTTGTGAGAATTGGGGAAGGGTGTCAGACAGGTATAAAGGAGACATATTTATAAGGTGGTAGGTGTTGAAACTTGCCCTTTCCATAGCTCATTCAGGGCTGTACAAGGAAGCAACAGAGAAAAGATCAGATTATTTTGCCAATGTTCTGTAAAGAATCTATCCTCAAAGGTTACAAAACACCACCAAAACTGTCACCGTGACAAGAAAATGTGTAATTTCCTATAAACACCCTGGAAATCAAACACTGCAATAATTAGCAATGGCACTTTGTTCACTCCTGGCATGCCATTAAATAGACTTAGACATTAATAAAAAAGTCTACCATAGACTCCAGGAGGGACAGCTATGATGTAAAATCTTCCTCACTGCGCCAAAGAGCATTACAAGAGGTAACATACTACACAGCAAGGACTTGGTTCTTGATAAATGCCTAGGCTTAATACATGTGAATCCCTTTGCTTGTTTTTGTCTGCCTCTTGTCCAGTTCTTCCTCCTGGCTACTCACTTCATTGATCCACATCTACATTTGTACTCCATAAGTCACCATACAGTCCATATTAGAGCCTACTTTGTGAATCACTATCAACTAACCCATTTTCTGCTCCATTTACAGATAGTGCACAGAAGGAATGTACAACTGGTATTATTGTCGAGATCTGTTTGCCTAGAGCATATCTTGGTTGCTGTCAGCAGATGTGCTTCTGTCTATAGTTCTCTTCCCCAGACACTTGCTGCACTGAAAGCAGCATCAGAGAAAGAATAAAACTGATTTTCAGTAGACCTCGCACTTGTTAATGACATTACAAATATCGATATCTATTGTTTGACATATTCAATTTGCACATTTCGAGCTTGTTCTATGTTTTAAAGAAATTATTCATCCCAAAGAAATCAGGTGCTGACAGATGTGAAAATTACCGAACTATCAGTTTAATAAGCCATGGCTGCAAAATACTAACTCGAATTCTTTACAGACAATTGGAAAAACTGGTAGAAGCCGACCTCGGGGAAGATCAGTTTGGATTCCATAAAAATATTGGAACACGTGAGGCAATACTGACCCTACAACTTATCTTAGAAGCTAGATCAAGAAAAGGCAAACCTACGTTTCTAGCATTTGTAGACTTAGAGAAAGCTTTTGACAATGTTGATTGGAATACTTTTTTTCAAATTCTGAAGGTGGCGGGGGTAAAATAGAGGGAGCGAAAGGCTATTTACAATGTACAGAAACCAGAAGGCAGTTATAAGAGTCGAGGGGCATGAAAGAGAAGCAGTGGTTGGGAAGGGAGTGAGACAGGATTGTAGCCTATCCCCGATGTTATTCAATCTGTATATTGAGCAAGCAGTAAAGGAAACAAAAGAAAAATTTGGAATAGGAATTAAAATCCATGGAGAAGAAATAAAATCTTTGAGGTTCGCCGATGACATTGTAATTCTGTCAGAGACAGCAAAGGACCTGGAAGAGCAGCTGAACGGAATGGACAGTGTCTTGAAAGGAGGATATAAGATGAACATCAACAAAAGCAAAACGAGGATAATGGAATGTAGTCAAATTAAATCAGAGGAATTAGATTAGGAAATGAGGCGCATAAAGTAGTAAATGAGTTTTGCTTTTTGTGGAGCAAAATAATTCATGATGGTCGAAGTAGAGAGGATATAAAATGTAGACTGGCAAGGGCAAGGAAGGCATTTCTGGAGAAGAGAAATTTGTTAACATCGAGTATAGATTTAAGTTTCAGAAAGTTATTTCTGAAAGTATTTGTATGGAGTGTAGCCATGTATGGAAGTGAAATGTGGACAATAAATAGCTTAGACAAGAAGAGAATAGAAGCTTTCGAAATGTGGTGCTACAGAAGAATGCTGAAGATTAGATGGGTAGATCACATAACTAATGAGGAGGTATTGAATAGAATTGGGGAGAAGAGAAATTTGTGGCACAACTTGACTAGAAGAAGGGATTGGTTGGTAGGACATATTCTGAGGCATCAAAGCATCACCAATTTAGTATTGAAGGGCAGCGTGGAGGATAAAAATCATAGAGGGAGACCAAGAGATGAATACACTAAACTGATTCAGAAGGATGTAGGTTGCACTAGGTACTGGGAGATGAAGAAGCTTGCACAGGATAGAGTAGCATGGAGAGCTGCATCAAACCAGTCTCTGGACTGAAGACCACAACAACAACAACATTCATAGTTTATTTACATTGTGTCATGTCCTCTACACTATCTCTCACAATATCTCACAAAATTAACTAGTCTAACTCTGGCTAACGACTACTTACATTCAGTACCTGTAATTCCAGCACTTTGTCACTGTTTACAAACTTTTAAGTCACGATTCATAACTTCATCAAATCTGATATATTTGAACAGTAGTTAAATTAACTATAAGAAGATAAATCATAAACAACAGCCAACAGCCAACATTGATTCTGACCATTACATAACATGCATCAAAGTCAAGTTCACTCCCAAGAGAATTTTCTTGAAGAAAACTCCCCTACTGAAATTTGACACAAAAAAAAATCTACAAAAAAATTCACAGAGAAAGCACAAGCCCTCATTCCTCTGAAGAAGAATATCAAGCACCCCTGGTGGGACACAGATTGTGAGAATGCAATTGTCACCAGGAAATTAGCATACCAGAAATACAACAGTAACAAGTACCCAGAAAATTTACAGGTGTTCATTCAACAAAACATGGAAGACAATAGCAAAAATTATTAGCCAATCCAAGAGGAAATACCTGAAGGAACAGCTAGACTCTATAGAGGACAACTTCCGCAACTACAATGCAAGGGACTTCTACAGAACATTTGCAGGGCACATCCAAGGATACACACCACTGAACCTCTGCTTTAGAAATAGTGATGGAAAATTGGCACTGATGGATAAGGAGAACTGCAAGGTGCTGGCACAGTACTTCTCAGAACTTCTCAGTTGCCCAGAACCCACAGAGAGATTCCCAGACAAAGAACCTATAGACAGACACACAGACTCACTACCCTGACACAAGAGGAAGTCCACAGGCACATCCTCAGCCTCAAAAACAACAGGACATCTGGTGAAGATGGCATAGTGGCCAAACTATGGAAAAACCTTAGACCAAACTCAATCAGAGAACTCATTCAGAGAACTCACACAGATCATAACAGACATATGACATCAGAAAAGTTGCCAGATGACTGGTCATTCGCATTGACCCACCCTCTGCACAAAGAGGGTGACCCCACAGATGTGAACAATTACGGGGAATCTCACTAATACAAGTCTAATACAAGTCACATACAAGGTACTCTCAGCATGCCTACTCCAAAGAACATGGAACCAACTGGAACATAAGATCAGCAAATACCAGGCGGGCTTCCATCCTGGTCACTCCTGTGCAGAACAAATCTTCAATCTGAAGACTACTCTGAAAATCAAAGTCTTCAGGAAGAGTCCAGTCCTTTGCACCTTCATTGACTTCAAGAAGGCATATGATTCCATCGACCACCAGTCATTGTTCAACATTCTACATGAAAAAGGTTTGGATGGCAAGACACGGTGACTGATCAAACAGGCACTGACAAACAGAGACATCTAAGGAGAAATTGACGGGGGAAATCTGCGAACCCTTTGAGATCAAGACAGGTGTTCGCCAAGGTGATGGACTCTCACCACTCCTCTTCAACCTAGTGCTGGATAAGGTCATCAAGGACTGGGAGAAAGAGTAGCAAATACAAGGCCATTGGAAGCCAGTGCGACTTGGGCAACCCAAGGATAAGCTGGAGATTGGCTGTCTAGCCTTCGCAGACGATCTGGCACTACTCACCGATAATGAAACTACAGCAACAACACAGATAGAAGTACTCAAAGAGTGCGCAGAAAAAGTAGGGCTACAGATTTCCTTTCAGAAAACTGAGTTCTTCTGCACGAAAGTAAACATTCCAAATTTGAACACAAAGTATGGCCAGATCAACAGAGTCACACATTTTAAGTACCTATGTGAAGTGCCCTAACTGACAGGAAAGGAGAAAATTACCCAGAACACAAGGTTATTGAAAATGAAGAGAGCCTTATACAAAACACAGGGTATTTACAACAAGAAATTTCTGTCCCCTGCACCAAAATTCATCACTAGAACACTGTAATCAAACCTGAGGTGCTATACGCTAGTGAGACACTGATGTTACACACAAAGGCCAACTTTGAGAACATTCTCACATAGGAAAGAAAAATCATTAGGAATATTATTGGGCCAAAACTCACAGACGATGGATATAGGCTTCACTCCAGAGACACCACAGACTGCTCCAACATTGCAGCGGATATTAGAAAGAGGCGACTAAAATTTTATGGACACATAAACAAACTCCCACAGACCAGATTCATCAACAGAATCCTCAGGTACATCCAGAGACCAAAGACCACCACACCCTGGATGACACAAGTCAAAACTGATCTGGAAAGAGCTCAGACAGATTCAGCGGATGTCATGGACAAAGGCACCTATAGACACAAGGTGTACAAGTGGAAAGTGATGTCAGAGAAAACAGCACCTAAAACCCAAAGGCCAAAGTGGATGGAAGAAAGGAAGAGAGCCTTTAGCGAATGAATGAATGAATGAGTGCTGGAAGAACAGGAGGAACAAGTAGTCATGAATGTTTCGCATGGTCTGATAAAAGGCCTGTAATGTGTGTAATAATAATGCACACCTATGATAAAAGTCAAGTTCTGAAAAATAATACTTCTGGAGAAAAATGTATGCCTCTCCTTTAAAGCGTATAACTTGATTCTCTTTCTTTTAATCTGATTACTGAATACACATAAATTCTACACAAATATGGCATAATGGTATAAAATTCATTTCCCTTATAGAAATATTACAAGTTTTATAGTCCAAATACCAAATAAAACCTTCACGGCTGTTGAGCTTTCTTCTCCCCCCCACAAAAACATAATGTTTCAATTTTATTGTTCGTATCTTCCCTGGGGGCTCTTCAGACAACAAAAAACTGTCAAATAAAATAATTCAATGTACATATCTTGTAAAGGTAACAGTCACACTCTTTCTACACATTGAGGTGACAGAGGTCACAGCATATCTCCTAATATCATGCCGGACCTCCTTTTGCCCCGCATAGTCCAACAATTTGACATGGCATGGACTCAACAAGTTGTTTGATGCCCCTTGCAGAGATATTGAGCCAAGTTGCCAAGTTGCCTCTATAGTGTTGCTGGTGCAGGATTTTGATCATGAACTGACATCTCAATTACATCCCATAAAAGGTCGGTTTGATTCACATCAGGTGATCTGGGTCACCAAATCATTCACTCAAATTATCCAGAATGTTCTTCAAACCAATTGCAAACAATTGTAGCTTGGCGACAGGGCCCATTATGAAATGGCTGCAAATGGTCTCCAAGTAGCCAAACATAATCATTTCCACTCAATGATCAATTCATTTGGACTAGAAGAAACAGTCCAATCCACGTAAATGCAGCCCACACCATTATGGAACCACCTTGTTGAAAACCTAGGTCCATGGCTTTGTGGGGTCTGTGCTACACTTGAACCATACAGTCAGCTCTTACCAACTGCAATTGGGACTCATCTCACAAGGTCACAGTTTTCCATTCATCTAAGATCCAAATCATACAGTCATGAGCCCAGGAGAGGTGCTGCAGATGATGTCATGCTGTCAGCAAAGGCACTCGCATTGGTCATCTTTTTCCATAGCGCTTTTATGCCAAATTTAGCCACCTGCCCTGTCAGATAAGTTCATCACACATCCCACATTGATTTCTGTAGTTATTTCATGCAGTTCTGCTTGTCTGTTAGCATTGACAGCTCTTTGCAAGCACTGCTGCTCTCAGTCACTAAGTGAAGGCTGTCTGTCATTGTGATGTCAGTGGTGAGAGGTAATGCCTAAAATCTGGTATTCTCAGCACACACTTGACATTGTGGGTCTTGGAATATTTAATTTCCTAACAATTTTTAAAATGGAATGTCCCATGTGTCTAGCTCCACCTACCTTTCCATGCTCAAGGTCTGTCAATTTCCATCACAAGGCCATAAATACGTCTAAAACATTTTCACATGAATCACCTGAGTACAAACGACAGCTCCACCAATACATTGCCCTTTTATACCTTCTGTGTGCGATACTGCCACTATCCATATATATTCATATCACTATCCCATGACTTCTGTCATCTCAGTGTAGAAGAAAGATGTTGTTGGTTGCTGTATGTCAGGCTCACATTAGTAGAACATCTTAATTTAAGAAGTTCTTGCAGCTTGTAGTTCAGGGAGGGTAGAATTTTTTCCAAGTAGCCAAAAGTAAATTATTTTTTTAAATTCTGGTGGTGAAATGCCTTTACAAGTGTTGCTAATGTTTCTTGCACTTTGCAACCAGCTTGCTACTTTCTTAAATTCTGGAGTCAAAGCCAGAATACTGTAAGAATAGCCTCCAGTGAAACTGAAGTTACTTTTCAGAATTTCTATGACATCCAAGAGTTTCCATGCGCAAATGTTCACTTCTTCATATAAAACATACGTACTGTTTAAATACATACTTCGAAAGAATTCTCTCATTGCTTCACTTCAACCAACTCCACACTTTGTTTTAAGCATGCCTGTCATTTATCTTTATGTATATAGTCCTCTGTACACCTTGCCGTTTCACACACGTATACTTAAACACAGTCACGCACCATCTCATTAAATCCCACACTGCGTAAATAGTGCTCAAAATTTTGTTTGTGTGGCTATCTAAAAACTAAAACTAAACTCTGTCCAAACAGGCCTCGAAAGGCTCAATGGTACTGACTGCTGCTGAGTCATCGTCAGCCAACAGGCATCACTTCAGGCAGGTGTGGAGGGGCATTTGGTCAGCACACCAATCATCCAGCCATAGTCAGTTTTCGTGAACAGAGCCACTACTTCTCAGTCAAGTAACTCCTCAATTGTCCTCACAAGGGCTGAGTGCATCTTGTTGTCAACTGCACTCGATAGACCCCAGGCGACTACCCATCCAAGTGCTATCCAAGCCCAACAGTGCTTAACTTCAGTGATCTGAGGGGGACTTATGTGAGAATTATGGCAAGGCTATTGGCTATGTGGCTATCTACCTCTAACATTTTTTAAAAAATTCACTCAGGATTTTCAAGTACCATGTCATTAATGCAAATAATTATTCATTTGTTCACAGAATTCATCATGAAGGAGAATCTTTGGGGAAGTGGAATAAGTCAAAACACACATTTTCACAGAGAAGTAGTTGTTAGAAATCACTTCGGAGTGCTGTATTAACAGTCAACAATTATGAAACTGATATTTACAAAAGTGCAAAAATGGACAAAGTAAGATTGGCAGGATTGACTGATTCACAAGCTCCGTAGTGTCTACAAACCTTTAAACAACTGGCAGCTTTTTTAAATTCTTCTGGCTCCTGGTCTTTCATTGCCAATGACAGGCCATGAAATCTTCCCAAACATCTCAAAACACTGGCACAATGTTCAAAATCAAGACTTTCTGTTCGAGAAGCTGATTTGAACCCAGTTGGGCTTACATCCTCCATCACAATGAAATCATTTTCACCATCTGCAACAGCCTTGAAACACCTAAAACACAAAATATAATGCAAAAAATATAATAAAAGCTTGTGTTTCCCTACTTTTATTCTATGATTTTTTTGCACAATTAAGTTCCTAAAGGCACTGTACTGATCAAGTGAATTAATGTGAAAGAAGAGAAGAGAGATTTCTTTCTCTGCAAGCCCAGCTCTGTAGCTTTACTGTTGGTGATAACTCCATCTAATAACTCAAGAACATATTTCTGCATTACTTGTTTGGCTACATCATTAACAAAGTAATGCATGTGATATGAATATCTACTGTGATTCTGGCATCAAACAAACACAACTTATTATCTTGAATTTGATCACATACAACAAGTGTGACTATACAGAAAAGAATATAAATGTGTTATTGGTTTTCATTACAATATCTGGCATCAATAGCTGTATGCTCTGTTTATCAGTTTTGTAGGGGCAACTACAGGACTTTCATGCAACATCTGTACATCACCCCCAAAGAAATAAGTATGAATGTTACTGGAAATTATGTTTTGTGACAATGTATCTGAAGTATCATCTTAAGTTATTCACAATCTTACAGAATAACAAACCTTCCTTCTTAGAGACGATGCTGTGGATGACAATCAGCACTCATCTATTCTCTGACTTGCACATACAGAAGGAGATGCTCCAGAGAAATGGGATGAGTAAGGAAAAAAAGCATTTAAAAACTATTTCTGACTATTATAGTGACACTAACATCTACCAGAAATTACAGCACCCTCAAATATCAGTAACTACTTCCTCATAGTGGCAGACACAATACACTTGCTAACAATTAACAACAAACATGTGTGATATCTGCTCAAAATGCCATTAGGCTCAAAAACCTATAGCCTACAGAAATTACTGTTTCTTTGATTTTCATCCTGAAGACTAATTTGATGCAGCATATAATGAAACTGGTCAATGCTACACTCTCATTCTCTACTGAAGAACACATTACAACACAGTCCAATAAAACTTCACATACAATTATTTTTTATATTTTTATTTATAACTTAAATGATTTTAAATCAAGTGTACACTTGTATCAGTATGAGATACACATGGAAATTCCATCTGCACCTGAATTTGGTTAGAGAATATTGTACAGATTTTCTAATTTTTTTAATTATATATATTTTTTAATTTTCATTTTTTACATTTCCAATTATTATTATTATTATCAGTAGTATTGTTGTTGTTGTTGTTGTTGATTACTGAAATATTTATAAAATATCAAAAAGAATGTACAGTGTGAATGAACTATTTTTGTTAGTTAATGTTATGGTTACTATTTTCGGTGTAACATCTTTAAGGCAGGAGTTGTATTACGTCAAGCGTGTCTGTGTAGTGAGTTGTATTATGAATCTAGGGTCATTTGGATGCAACAGAGGCAAATAGTAATAAAATATGGAACATCACACAAGTAACCTGTGACATTTCATTTAATACTATACATAAAATTATACTTATTTATCCATGTATGTTATGAGACAACAAAATTTCTGATTCTGATTGAACCCAGTAATCAATTTTGCAAATCTGTGCCCAGAACAAGAATGAGCACTAAAGGAAAACCAACAGAAGATAAGAAAAATGAAATTTTTATGAAGTTCCACTTAAATTAATGATCAATCTAACATTTTTCTCTTATTTTTTCCCAGCATACTAAGAAAAGATGTCAGCAACAAAAATAATTTTTGTAAATTTTAATTTTTTTGTCAAAGTGAATTATGACGTAAATTAGAAATTTTCCATGCTAGTCTATCCTGTGCAAACCTTTTTATTTCTGCATAATTACTGCAATCTAAATACATTTCAGCCTGTGATACTTCCATCCATTATCAAACACACTATTCCTTGATGTCTTGACAGTGTATCCTGTTAACCAATCCCTTCCTTTAGTAAGTTGTGCCAAAAATTTCACTTCTCCCCAATTTCATTCATTAATTATCTAATCTATTCATCTAACCTTCAACATTCCTCTGTAGTCCAACATTTTAAAAGCTTCAGTTCTCTTCATGTCTGTACTGTTTATCATCTATGTTTCACTTCCATACAGAGCTGTATGCCAGGCACATTACCAACAGAGAACTCTCTGCAACACTTAAATTTATATTCAACATTAACAAATTTCTGTTTTCAGATAGCCACTGACAGTTATTTTTCTACCAGAAGAGAAAAACATATCTACTACAGTTAGTGCCTCATTTACTAATATAATTCCAGCAACATCATCTGATTTATTAACTACATTCCATTACCCTTGTTTCATTTTTATTAATGTTTATTTCATAACCTCTTTTCAATACATTATCCATTCTGTTAAACTGTTCTTCAAGCCCTTTGCACAGCTGACAGAATTTCAATGTCATTAGCAAACCGCATACTATTAATTTCTTCTCCCTGAACTTTAATTTCCCTTCCATATCTCCTTTAGGCTGGTTAACAACAGGCCAGTAATCTAGTCAAGTTGTAAGTTAGTAACTAAAAGTGTCTGAAGTGTTGTTTAGTAAAGTTAGTAAGTAAAACAGTTTAATCAGCCCAATGTATTATGTCGAATAATGGCCCATTAAATAGCCCCTCCCCCTCCCCCAGCTCACTTACAATTGGCACACCACTGGACATGTGTGAACACCATTTGTTTAGTAGTATGCATTATTGTCCATAATCATTCTGCTCTCTGTTTTCCGTCATCTGTTTCTTGGAAGTCAGCAAAATGGGTTGCTGTTGTGATGATACAACAGTTAAGCTAGTTTCTCTGTATGTAGAACAGGAGTGCTTGTGGGATGCACACTATACAAAAATAAAGCAGTCAAGGTAACCAGAATCAAAGAGTGGGAAAAGATGATGAAAACCCACAGCTTTCAGGAAAAGCAGATTAAAAAGAAAATAAAAAGCACCTAGTCAGTATTTATTCTTTATTTTTAGATTCTGAACATTGTACTACAATAAGCATTTGATCTACACTGTACCATTAACTGTGCAGTACTAAAATTACCACATTGCATATTCCTAACAGATTCACCTACTTCCAAGAATTGAAGAAAATTAAGGATCAAATTTATCAGGGAGAGGTGTGGACACAGTGTACGTACCAAAGATTAAATGGTTTAAGATACTGGATGAATGTCCCAGGAACTTGAACATGGAAACTATACAAAGTGAAAGCAATTTGGTAAGCCAGTATTTAAGACACATGTTTATCATTTATGCTTCAAAATAAGTATATAAGAAGTTTGAAACCCACTTCAGTAGCCACTGAAATTGTCCAAAAGCTGTCTTCTAGAAAATCACTCATGTCTGCAAATAAATCGATCCTTCCCCTACTATTTAGGCAGCATACTGTTCCCAAATAGCATGGGAGTTGTGTGATCCACAATGGGCTGAAGTTCTTGGTAACTCTTTCAGAAGTACATTGGATGCTCCTTGCAAATCTCTTTGGGAGATCCATTTTTGTACCCAATTTTTCTTTTTGTTCCTCACAGTTTCAATCTCTTCTTCCACCTCTTCCAGTGTAACCATTGCTGCAAGATGTACAGCTTTGTTAGCTATCACTCAGAAAATCATGTTGCAGTGCATGCCTCAATAACAGCCAACAATTGACTGCCAGTTAAATCAAGTGTGAATGCAGACTTGCTTATTTGCTGTTAGCTCTCAAGTAGAGCTACTAAATCACTTGCTGCTTGACTACATTACTAGCCTTGTGTGAAGCAGCCTTGGGCGCTCAGCTGTCATCATTGTACAGATAGAGCTCCACCAAGGATAGGCTACAATGCCGTCTCACTCATTTCTCAACTACTGCATGCATTTCATGTCCTTTGACTCTTGCATTTCCAGTGTGACTTGTGTATAAATCATAAATAACCTTCTGCATCCTGTATTTTATCCCAGCTACTATCAGAATTGCAAATTATGTTTTATGGCCAACAGTTACAAAAGCTTTCTATAAATCTACTACAAATTTTATAAATGTAAGCTTGCCTTTCTTCAATCTATCTTCTACAATAAGTCATAGGGTCAGTACTGCTCATATTTCTTAAATTACTCCAAGACCCAAACTGAACTTCCATGAGGTAGGCTACTACCAGTATTCCCATTCTTCTATAAATAATGTGTGTCAGTATTTTGCAACCATGACTTGTCAAACCGATAGTTTGGTAATATTCACACCTGCCTTTTTTTGAATTGGTACTTTACCTGCCTCATACATCTTCTGTGCCAGGTGGAATATTATTGTCATGGTATGTTCTCGTAAGATACTCAATAACTCCCGACAGAATGTCTGGTATCCAGCTCAGTGGAAGTTGAATGCTCACAGGAGGTACTGGACCTAAATGGTTGTTAGAGGGCACAGTCCTGCTGTAGCACTGCACTCACATAGTGAATGTGCCACTCATCTCACCATGTGAATATGCCAGCCAACAGTGTTCCTTGTGATTGACATAAATATGGGTGCCCATTGAACCATCAGTCAGCTCTGTACTCATGTGTGATATTGTCAGTTGCTGTCATCACTGTATTACACACTATTGGATATCAACCCCATTTGGCACTTTGCCTTTCTCTCTGGTTACAATTCAGATTGTATTGTTCTTTGGTCTTGGCCTGTTCACATCATTGTGGCAAAAGTTTCTGCTTGGCACTTCATTGGTTACATAGGTGTTTTGCTTTCGTCCTTGTCTGTGTCCTGTCCACCATCAGACAGCCATGTTTAGCTTGGTTATCTCTTGGTGTTGTATTTCTCTTCCACTGGTGGGCTTTCCACCTTGTGGCTTTAGCTGTTTCTCTCCTGAGTTCTGATGCATGCACTGATATCAAGTTACTCACGAATATAGCAGAGTGTTGTCTACTCCAAGTGTGTTGTTTCAACTTAGGTCTTTAGTGCACTCTCAAATTCTTTTTGCGGTATCATATGTCCCATCTCATTGTGATTAACTTCCTCTTCCCTTTCTATAATGTTGTCTTCAGGTTTGTTTCCCTTGTATAGCTATTCTTTATATTCCATCTTTTAGCTTTCTCTTATATTTTCTTGACAGATTTATAGACATGTATGCTTCTACAGCCTTGCATTTCTTTTCTAGCCATTACTACTTTGCCTTCTTGGACTTCCTATCAATCTCATTTTTTTATGTCTGCATCCCCCTTTGACTGCTGCAGTTTTGTATTTTCTCCTCTTGTCAACTAAATTCATTGTCTCATATGTTATATAAAGATTTCTACCGGGCATTGTCTGTTTGCCTATTTGGTACTCAATAACCAGTCAAAATCTTCAGACAGTTTCACATCTGCCATCTCATATTCATCTACTTCCTCATCTCTTGGCATAATACTGTCTTGATGTTCATTGCCTGTATAGTCCTTTCTTTGTTCAGTACTAGCTGTCCATCTGAGTTTTAATGGCAGAAGATTGGGGTGGCAATCATTAAAACAAAGACATTCTTCATTGGGCGAGATCTTTTCATGACATTTCAATTGCCAGCTTCCTCCTCTAAAATTTTATTTTGATTGGCACCTACATAGGGAGAAATGGACATCACAATAAATAAGAGAAATCAGAGCTTGCATGGAAAGATTTAGCTCTTCATTTTTACAACGTGCTATTCAAGAGTGGAACAAATGCGAAAGAGTCTGAAAGTTGTCCTATGAATGCTCTGCCAACCACTTCAATGTTAATTTCAGAGTAGTCATGTAGATGAAGTGTTCCCAATATTCATAAGGCTGTTTCTCTTTCCCCAAAAGTTTCTACAGACAGCTCTACATCTCTCCTTGAGCCATATCCACTTTCCCATTTTGCACTTCCTGTCAATCTAGTTTTTTAGGAGTATATTTTCTCTTTTGCTTGCTCCACTTCCTGAATTTTTATATTTTCCTCTTTTCTTCAGTTCAATTGAATTCCACATCTACATTTATACTCTGAAAACCACAGCAAAGTGCACGGCAAACTGTACTTCCCATTGTACCACATATGATCACCTCTTTCCATTCCATTTATGTATGGAGCATGGGAAAAATGACTGTTAAAATGAAGTGTGTGTTGTAATTAATCTAATTTTGTTTCCATGATCCCTACTGGAGCAATATGTTGGGGGTTGTAACATATTCCTACAGCCATCATTTACAGCTGGGTCTTGAAGCTTTGTATGTAGGCTTTTTCGGGATAGTTTGTGACTATTTTCAAGTGTCTGCTAATTCAATTCTTTCAACATCTCTACGACACTCTGCCACTTTGTAACACCTTCAACAATTTGCGCCATTGTTCCTCATATACATTCAATATCCCCTGCTAGTCCTATTTGGAATGGGTCCCACACACTTGAGCAGTATTCCAGGATGGATCATACAAGTGATTTGTAAGCACTCTCCTTTAGAGACTGATTGAATTTCCATAGAATTCTACCAATAAATCAAAGTCTGCCACCTGCTTTACCTAGGGCCGAGTCTATGTGAGCGTTCAATTTCAAAGCTCTACGATGTCTTATATCTAGTTATTTGTAGGAGTTGGCCAATTTCAGGTGTGAGTCATTGATACTGTAGTCATAGGATACTATTTTTGTTGTTGTTGTCTTCAGTCTGAGGACTGGCTTGACCCAGCTCTTCATGGTACTCTATTTTGTGTATGCCTCTTCATCTCTGAATAACTACTACAACCTATATCCTTCTGAATCTGTTTACTGTATTTATCTCCTGGTCTCCCTTTATGATTTTTACTTTCCAACATTTCCCCCCAAATACTAAATTGGAGATCCTTCTCAGAATGTGCCCTATCAACCGATCCCCTCTTTTAGTCAAGTTGTGCCACAGATTTCTTGTCTCCTGAGTTCCATTCAGTACTCCCTCATTATGCGATCTACCCATCTGTCTTAGACACTATATTGTAGCACCAAATTTCAAAATCCTCTGTTCTCTTCTTTGTGGACTGTTTATCATCCATGTTTCATTTCCACTCCTCTCTACACCCAATACAAATACCTTCAGAAAAGACTTCCTAACACTTGACTCCATAATCAATGTAAACAAATTTTTCTTCTTCAGAAATGCTTTTCTTGCTGCTGCCAGTCTATATTTTATATCCTCTCTACTTTGACCATCATCAGTTATTTTGCTGCCTAAATAACAAAACTCATCTACTACTTTTAGAGTCTCATTTCATAATCTAGTTCACTCATCATCACCTGATTTAATTTGATTACATTCCATTATCCATGTTTTGCTTTAGTGTACGTTCATATTATACCCTCCTTTCAAGACGCTGCCCATCCTTTGCAGCTGTTGTTCCAACTCCTTTGTTGTCTCTGGCAGAATTTCAAAGTCATTGGCAAACCTCAAAGTTTTTATTTCTTCTCCCTCAGCTTTAATTCCTACTCCAAATTTTTCTTTGGTTTCTTAACTGCTTGCTCAATGTATCAATTGAAAAACAATGGGGATAGGCTACAACCCTGTCTCACTCCCTTATCAACTACTGCTTTCATTTTGTGCCCCTCAACTCCACCTCTGAAATAGTTGAATGTACTACAGTGGTGAGTGTGGGTGTAGTGTCTATCTTGCTTATGATGATGTGTTCACTGTGCTGTTCATATTGACACCCACATTCCTGTTTTCTTATACATTATCTAACTTACTTCTGCATTACTCCTACTTTATTTCTTATTTATAATCCTGTATTTACCTGACCAAAATTCCTGTTCCTCCTGCCACAGAACTTCACTAATGCTCATTATATCTAAATTCAACCTATCCATTTCCCTTCTAAAATTTTCTAACCTACGTAACCAGTTATGTGATCTAACATTCCATACTCTCACCTGTAGAGTGCCAATTTTGTTTCTCCTGATGACAACATCTGCCTGAGTAGTTCCTGCCTGCAGATCTGAATGCAGGACTATTTTACCTCCAAAATGTTTTACCCAAGAAGATACCCTCTTCATTTAACCATAAAGTAGAGCTGCATTCCCATGAGGAAAAATTATGGCTTTAGTTTCCTCCCATTTTCAGCTGTTCACAGTAAGGATACTATGTTTTTTTCATTCTGTGAAGTGCATAGTTTTATGTTTTTGGACATTTAAAGCATGGAGGCAATCATGCATGACTCTGAATCATGTTAAAGTCTGATGGAATATTTGTACAGCTGTTTTCAGACAGTACTTTATTATAGATACATTTAACATCTGCAAAAAAGCCTGAGGTTACTATTAGTATTGTGTGTGAGATCACTACTGCACAACATGAACACCAAGGGTCCCAACACACTTCCCTGGGGCACATCCAAAGTTACTTCTACATCTGTCAATAACTAACCACCCAAAATAACATTCTGCATCCTCTCTAGCAAAAAATACTCAATCCAGTCACAAATTCCACTTTATTTCCCACAAAACAGCACTTTTGATAAGAAGCATAGATGTGGCACTGTCACTAACTGTCTGGATTCATGGTTGCCAGGATGTCATGTGAGAAAAGGACAAGTTGGGTTTCACATGATCAGTGTTTTTTTGGAATCCATGCTGGTTGGAATGGAGGCCATTCTGTTCAAGACACCTCATTATGTTTGAGCTCAGAATGTGTTCTAAGAGTTGGAAAAAATGTACATAAATGATTTTGGATGGTAATTCTGTGGACCACTTCCACTACCCATTTTGTAGAAGGATGTGGCCTGTGCTTTTTTCCAACTACTAAGCATAATTTTTTGTTCAAGGGATCTATGGTAAACTACAGTTAAAAGAGAAGCTAACTTGGCCAAAAATTTTATATAATGTCTGATAGAGCTTCGCTGAATTTTAGTGATTTCAGCACATTCTCAACACTCATCTTTGCAGTGGTGTGAGAACTAAAGTGGTGTAATACTCCTGGATTTTCATTTTGTAAAGGAACATTTGGAAGCTGAGTTCAGCATTTCTACTTTTGCTTTGCTACCCTCAGTTTCAGTTCCTGCCTCATCCATGAGTGTCTGGACACTAACTTTGGTATCACTAACAGCTTCTACACTTGACCAAAATTTATTTGGATTTTGAGAAATATCCTTTAATAATATGCTGCTAAGTAGCATTTGAAGACTTCACACATTACCCTCTTGAAAGTCAACTCCTTAAGTATTTCCTTATCTATAGCCTTTTGCTTTGTTTTGCACCAATTGTGCAGTAGTCTTTGTTTATAGGCTGTGCCAGCATCATGTCTCCCCTGTATCCTTTCTTCCATGAGTGCTAGTTGCAAAATGTATGCAGGAGAACTGTGATGTCTGGAAGGCAGGAAATGTGATAATGTGAAGGCAAGTTGTTAGCCATGCTTGGATAGCTCAGTCAGTAAAGCACTTGCTAGTGAAAAACAAAGGTATCAGGTGGGAGTCCCACTCCAGCACACAGTTTTAAGCTGCCAGGAAATTTCAAATCCATGCACATTCTGCTGCAGAGTAAATAGTCATTCTGAAATAGTCAAATGCTAAAAATTCCACTGTTGATATTTGTATAGGACTTTCTGATGATATATTATGGAGAGCAGCTGGAGAGTAGTATGCAGGAATAAGTTCACGAAAATTATTAGAGTGTACACATCTTGTGTTAATTGTTCGCAAAAATTATTAGAGTGTACACATCTTGTGTTAACTCAGTCAAATGGAAATGTTTAATGGAATAAAAGCTAAAGCAGTTTTATTTTTTATGCCTTATAATTTTTCACGAAACTTGTTCTCAGTCATCCATTGATATAATAGTTCCATTTTCCCATGTTCCAAATCTTTCCAGTGCACAATTATGTAATGTCAGTAATACACAAATAATGCACAATACATACCTTGGAACTTCAAGAAATGGTTTCTCTGGATTCTTCCTCTTCTGAAATTCCAGCAGCTTTGCCATAACCTATATTCAAAACGAAGATCATGTAAAATTAGTAAGATCAGTTACATCATACCAACTCCATTTTCTAACAAAATGAGTGTTTGGTGTTGGCTGAAGGTCCTTGAAAGACATGCATAAACAAAATGCAGCAGAGAGCTGTGGAAAAAATAAGTAGTAAAGTGTTTGGAGTGAAACTGTAGCAGAGAGTTATGGGTTCACTTTGAATTACTTTGTTTGGCACTGAGAGGTTATAGTTACTCCCAAAAAGTATCCACAATTGGAAATATCAGCAATTATCTACCCGTGGGCTAGTCATGGCAATCAGTGTTCAAACAAATGATTGTCACAAGAATCACAGGACAAAATAGGTACATACCTCAAACTGCTCTTTTTGTTGCTGCTAATAACTTTTGGATACATCTCATACAATAATTTTAAAACAATGGAAAACAATGGATATCTAGTTGCCATTTCTGTGTAGCATTTAGCTTTTAAAATGTATTATTTCTTTATTCTGTGGTACAAAATATTAATTACTATCATTAGTATTGTGTAACAACATTACAGAGGTCAAGTTTACATGTTTTAGATGACTTGCAAGAGTCAGTTTTCATCCAGAGCTCTTTGACTGGACTGCAGAAGTACATTGTTTTGAAAGATTTATGACCTGCAGACATACAATGATCAAAAAGAATGCTTAAAAGATCATATTCATGCTGCTTTAATCAGGAGATGACATTGGAAATATGAAGCAGTGGCAGACAGCCAAAAACAGAGAATATTGAGGTATATGGTACCAACATCTGCTACTTGTGAAGTACAGATATGTCTTAAGACATTTTGTCAAACACTCAGTGTCACTAAGAGAAGAGTACAAAACTTTCAGCAAAAAATCATGTTGGGAGCATGGATGTGTGTGACAAATGACATGGCAGTCAATCAAAAAGAGCTGCACAATGGAAGGAAACAAATTAAGGAGTATATCTCTTCCAGCCTCTCTCGAGAAAGTCATTATTTGAGACACAACAATCCCAATAAAATTTACCTTTAACCAGTTTTAAACAGCACAAAATTGTGTCAGTGATTCAAAGAAAAGACCTGTTTCTCGTCGGTGGTTTCATGAAATATTCAACGAGGAATTCAATCTTTCTTTTGCCTAGCCAAAGTCAGATACATGCTCTGTTTGTAACTCCAAACGCACTAATTTAAGAGTCAGTAAGAACTCTGTGCTTAGAAACGTCATTAAGAAATTCTATCCTAATATAGGCATCAGCATACTCTCATTGACTTACAGAAACTGATGTATATACCCACTCTAACACATTCACAAATGTACTATAGCACACAACGAGGATGTATGAACTTGGGTACTCATTTAGAAGATGATAACAGGGTCTACATAAAACTGTGAAATGAATCTGAAGGAGATCTTGGTTCTAATGAAGTAGCTGACATTGTATTTGACTTTATCATGAAAGGCCTAAATACTAACAAAATAAGCTTGTGTTATGGTGCAACAACTGCAGTGATCAAAATAAAAACCAATTTCTTTTGGGAATGTTTCTAACTGTAGTTCCAAAAGGAAGATTAGATGAAATTGTAATGAAATTTCTTATTTCTGGTCATACCTGCCCGTCAAGAGACAGAAATTTTAGTTAGACTGAGAAGGTTGAAAGGTGTTCCAATCCTTTGACAAGAAGACAAATAGTGGAAATTATAGGCAGTGCACAGATCAAAGATCTAAGAAATGAGTTTTTCGATTGGTGAAGTATTTCTAAAGCCTTCAACACCAAAAAATCTATATGTAAGTGAATTGATGATGATAATGGTATCAGAACAGATGTCTGGTGCAGTAGACATGAAAATAGTGTACTCTGAAGTGAATGCATGCACACTGATCAACATTTTACAGACAGACAAACCCATGAATGACTTTAAAAATCTTAGTGTTGAATTTGAGGAAACGCCAATTCCACTGTCACAGGAGAAGAATGACATCAAAGCCATGCTTCCTTGCGTAAAATGAGACGCTTTCTTCGAAGAAGTACTGACTAACCATTGACCTACGTGTTAAAAAACTTATTCAGTTTTGAACAAGTACTTTGAATTGGTGCTTTGCTTATATTCAGTGCTTATACCTTTACAGTGTTATTATGAACAAATCTGTTTAATTGACTTTAAGATAGTGTGTTTCCTTTCAACAATCAAGTTTGATTATGGTTTAATGTGTTACATTCTACTCACTAATCTCAGTCTCAAGTGCAACTTCATTTGGACTTATAACATTCTGACTTGCACAATAATAGGTACTTATGACATTTTGGTAAAAATAGAAGTTACTATTGCTTTAATTTTTGGTGTTACATCAGATAAAAATTGTTTCAAGCTATTTATCTCACAATGATGTTCCTTGTCTTCCAGTTTTTGGAAAATTTTTTCTTTCTCCTGTAAATTTTACTTCATGGTACTTTCAATGTTATGGTTCGGCACACTTCAAGCAAACATCAAGAGCTGTGGACTACTTTACATCTGTATTGTACATTTTTAAAAAGAAAAAAGTTGTTGTTATTTTAGAAGACACCTAAATGGTGTCCCAGAAATGTTGTGACAAACTTTAGGTTATTGTAGAAGGTGTCCTGAGGAACAAATTGAGGATAGGAAATCATGTCTGAAAATGTCATCCAATGACACTGCACAGTACTTACGTTATAGATGTCAGAGCCTGTCCTAGACTACCCCTTTGGCAGAAAAGGAGACTTTGTAATCTGACAGATCATAGATGGGACATCTCGCAATGTCGATTGTTATTCAGTGATTTGCGACTGAGTGCCTCAATTGCAGTGGAGAAGATAGTGCTAGATGCCGTGTAGAAAGGCCTTGTCTCCTATGAATGTGGTGCTCTGTTGTCTTGGTGGGTGATGGTTTCGGGCTTCGGTTTCCATCCTCAGTTTATTTTTCCCCTGGAACCCTCTGAAGTCTCCAGTGTTTTTTGGTGCGTGGGAAAAAAATTAACTGCAGATGAGAAAGTGTCCTAAACTGTCATCCACTAAGACAACAGAACATTGCATTCATAGGGGTCAAGGCCTGTCTATGCAGGAGCTAGGTTACCTTCTCCACTGGTGATCACGCCAATCAGTTACGATCAGCGAGTAGCAAACAGCAATGCGAGATGTTCCGCTTATGCCCAATCAGCATGCAAAATCATATTTACTGTCAAAGGTGTGGGTCAGAGGCCGGAACCAGTGCCTGTAAGTTCAGTGCTCTGTAGCACCACTGGATGAAATTTCTGGACACAGGTTCCTATCCCCAATCTTTTCCACAAGAAACCCTCTCCAACTCCTCAAAGTTGTTGTAATATTTCTGAGACACCCTGCATAAAATATAAAACAATAAAATATTACTAATATATTCCAGCCCTACACTGTGAATTGCTACTTGCAAATCATTGAAAGTGTTGTAACTTTTTATGCTTTTTTGTCTCCTCTTTGGCATCATATCATGTTTTCTAGTAATTTGACAATTTTTTGTGTAGCTCTGACTAAAGAGACATTGTCACAAAGTTTGAGCTTGTTGATTATCATTATAATACTCTCATGCCCATAACTTAAAGGATCTTCAACATCCACAAAACTCTATCATAGCAACACTGTAGTGCCTAATCTTTGATATGACAATACAAAGGCTTATGTCATATAGCACACCAATAATAGGGTACTTCATGTGCTAGCAGTTTCCTATGTGGACAGGCATCTTGGTTATAATAGTTCTGACCAGGTCTAGCTCATGTTGGGTACACAGTATTCAACTTGTAGGGGAGATGGTTCTCACAGTGAACACACCCTAAAAGAGATCTCTCAAGTTTTCTCGGCATGATTGTTAATAGTGTGCTTTCAGGTGTTCAGCTGTGCTGATGATTCCATTCTTCTGCACAATATTTTGACAACTAACCAGGGTACATTTTGACCAGAGTACATTTGTACGCATGGTACCTAAACTGCAGCCCAAGGGTCCACACTACAAAAATTTGAAAGAGTCTTTGTTTCAGTAGGTGTAGTGTGGGCCCTTGCAAAAGACACAGACCTAATTACACTCCTGGAAATTGAAATAAGAACACCGTGAATTCATTGTCCCAGGAAGGGGAAACTTTATTGACACATTCCTGGGGTCAGATACATCACATGATCACACTGACAGAACCACAGTCACATAGACACAGGCAACAGAGCATGCACAATGTCGGCACTAGTACAGTGCATATCCACATTTCGCAGCAATGCAGGCTGCTATTCTCCCATGGAGACGATCGTAGAGATTCTGGATGTAGTCCTGTGGAACGGCTTGCCATGCCATTTCCACCTGGCGCCTCAGTTGGACCAGCGTTCGTGCTGGACGTGCAGACCGCGTGAGACGACGCTTCATCCAGTCCCAAACATGCTCAATGGGGGACAGATCCGGAGATCTTGCTGGCCAGGGTAGTTGACTTACACCTTCTAGAGCACGTTGGGTAGCACGGGATACATGCGGACGTGCATTGTCCTGTTGGAACAGCAAGTTCCCTTGCCGGTCTAGGAATGGTAGTACGATGGGTTCGATGACGGTTTGGATGTACCGTGCACTATTCAGTGTCCCCTCGACGATCACCAGTGGTGTACGGCCAGTGTAGGAGATCGCTCCCCACACCATGATGCCGGGTGTTGGCCCTGTGTGCCTCGGTTGTATGCAGTCCTGATTGTGGCGCTCACCTGCACGGCGCCAAACACGCATACGACCATCATTGGCACCAAGGCAGAAGCGACTCTCATCGCTGAAGACGACACGTCTCCATTCGTCCCTCCATTCACGCCTGTCGCGACACCACTGGAGGCGGGCTGCACGATGTTGGGGCGTGAGCGGAAGACGGCCTAACGGTGTGCGGGACCGTAGCCCAGCTTCATGGAGACGGTTGCGAATGGTCCTCGCCGATACCCCAGGAGCGACAGTGTCTCTAATTTGCTGGGAAGTGGCGGTGCGGTCCCCTACGGCACTGCGTAGGATCCTACGGTCTTGGCGTGCATCCGTGCGTCGCTGCGGTCCGGTCCCAGGTCGACGGGCACGTGCACCTTCCGCCGACCACTGGCGACAACATCGATGTACTGTGGAGACCTCACGCCCCACGTGTTGAGCAATTCGGCGGTACGTCCACCCGGCCTCCCGCATGCCCACTATACGCCCTCGCTCAAAGTCCGTCAACTGCACATACGGTTCACGTCCACGCTGTCGCGGCATGCTACCAGTGTTAAAGACTGCGATGGAGCTCCGTATGCCACGGCAAACTGGCTGACACTGACGGCGGCGGTGCACAAATGCTGCGCAGCTAGCGCCATTCGACGACCAATGCCACGGTTCCTGGTGTGTCCGCTGTGCCGTGCATGTGATCATTGCTTGTACAGCCCTCTCGCAGTGTCCGGAGCAAGTATGGTGGGTCTGACACACCGGTGTCAATGTGTTCTTTTTTCCATTTCCAGGAGTGTATTTTGTATGGGCTTATTCAGCTGATTTTTTCAGTGGACAACTGATATGAATTAAATTAGCATTCACTTCCCAAACCCCAAACTCCCTCATCTCAAATTACCAGTGCTCAGCAGTCAGATGCATAATACTTCAATGGGGAAAACTGGCAAGACTTTTAAAAGAAATGTTATACATTTTTGGCAGTGTGAAGTGGGTTTGATTTCTTGGAAAGTCGATTTAATCCATTCCTCATTTCATCCACACCAGAATCTGTGAACAGATCTGGATTCTTGAGCTAACTGAAGCTGAGCAATGCAACTTTCATGTAATTTTATTTGTTAACAAGATATTGTGGCAAAGGATTGTATTTTAATTTCATATAAGAAAATTTTGCCTTGTTGTTACTTTCTGTTTGATATCCTGCATTTGTAACGAACATGTTTACTTCTAGTTCTAATATATTACACAGGCTGATAAAGAGTGAAGCACCCAGAAGTCAATGTTGGATGTAAATGTAACATTGTGCATGTACAGACCACCAATGGGTATATAATTCTCTGCAACAGGAAGAATGGTTACCACATTGCATTTGTGTTGTTCATGTTTAGCGTTGTTACCAGCCTGGTCGTGTATGTAAGGTACATGAGCAGTGTCAGATGTTGAGCGATCACTGTGAAGGACACATTAGAGACAGTGTTATCAGCTTGTGACAGAGTTGGAAATAGGCATCATTCCAATTCTGCCAGCAGTTGGCCAGCTGATCAGATTGTACAATATCCAGATCTGTTGACCTTTGGATGTGACAGCATCCTGATGTTGGACTGCATAGGAATGTGAAAGCAAGGATACTTGTCGTCAAGTTTCCAGTTGACCACATCTGACCACCACAAAGGAGGACTGTCCTATTGTGCATGAAGCACATTGCAATCCCTTCACAGCTGTGTCTGGTATCCGAGAACAAGTAGTTGACTCCCTGCAACATTCTGTGTCATCCTGCACCATTGGTCACAGACTAGCAGCAGATGGACTAGGAATGCATAGGCATTAACACCACAAGACAAATGTCTGCATCGTTGCTGTGGCTGGAATGGAGACATGGTGCATGGCCTGTTGATAAATGGCATCAAATTGTGTTCAGCAGTGATGAATTGTAGTTCTTCACTATCCTGGACTACCATTGTCAGCGAGTATAACAGTGACCTATGGAGAGCTCTCATTCTTCCATTGTTTGGGGAGGCACAACAGTATTACTCGTTATGTTGTGGTGTGGAAAGCCATCGAGTATGACTTCAGATCATGGCTGGTCGTGACGAAGGGAACTATGATGGTGCAATAGTATGTTATGGACACCCTGTGCCTGCATGTGTTACCTCTCAAGTGCCTGTATTATGTTACCATTTTTCAACAGCACAATGCTCGTTCACACAACACATGATTATATGAACTAAGTGTTGTTGAGATGCTCCCATGACCAGCAAGATCTCGAGATCTGTCCCAAACAGAACACGTGTGGTAACAGCTCGGATGTCAATTCTGACTCAGTGTCAGTTTCAAGGATTTCAAGGACCACATCAACCCCTATGGCTTGGCATCAGGAGAGGATACAATGGCTTCATGACACCCTTCCCAACCAAATCAGTGCATCCACCAGGCCAAATGGGGTGCAATGTCATACTGATAAGTGAACTGAAACTGCCACGTTCTTTGTAAATGCAACTCAATTTCATAGTCACTGAAATAATATCACATAACCTCTCAGCGCATAAAGTTTCATTTCATTTCCTCCTCACCTTCTGGGTGCCTCACTTCTTTCATCAGGCAGTGCACCACATTTTCAAAACTGAAATACTGACTTTTGCATTCTCATAAATCTCAACTTATTGCACTTTAAAAATATATATGGCTATTCATAGCAATGTCAATAAATTTTATAGAATACCTTAAAAAGTTCCATTCTTTTAATATCATAAATTCATTAAATCATAAACTCTATAAATAAGTTTGATAAAAGTAAATAATAAATCTTAAATACTGTATAATATGATTTTAATCTGAAAATGCTTTAAAATTCAGTTTAGCCATTAGATACACATAAAACAGAACCGAAAATTTACATTCCTAGCTTTCGGAAGAAATGTTCCTCCATCGGGGAGGAGAGAGGGGAAAGAAAAGAAAGAAGGGAAAGGAGATTCAATTACTCAGGTTATGAAGCAACAGGGAAAGGAAAATAGGGAGGGTAGCAAGGATGGAGGCATGGTTGTCAGAGGGAAGCCAAAGATATTCTACTGTAAGTACTGTGCCAGCTTCAAACCGAAGAGGATGCATACAGAAGTAAAGAGGTATATAGTATAAAGATAAACACAACTATGTAGGATGAAAAGATGCATGAATGGCTAAAGAGGAAAGGGAAAGAGTAGAAGACTGAAGAGTAAATGGGAGTGAGGTTGTTTAATGTAGGTTCAGTCCAGGGGGATGGCGGGATGAAAGGATGTGTTGGAGTGCAAGTTCCCATCTCCGCAGTATCGAGGGACTGGTGTCGGGTGGGAGAAGCCAAATGGCACATACGGTGTAGCAGGTTCCTAGGTCCCTAGAATTATGCTGGAGGGCATGCTCCGCTACTGGGTATTGGGCATCTCCTAGGCGGACAGTTCGTCTGTGTCCGTTCATGCGCTCAGCCAGTTTAGTTATTGTCATGCTGATGTAAAAGGCTGTGCAGTGAAGGCATGTCAGTTGATAAATGACATGTGTAGTTTCACAGGTGGCCCTGCCTTGAATTGTGTATGTTTTACCAGTAGCGGGGCTGGAGTAGGTGGTTGTGGTGGGTGCATGGGGCAGGTTTTGCAGCGGGGTCGGTTACAGGGGTAGGAACCGCTGGGTAGAGAAGGTAGTCTGGGAATATTGTAGGGTTTAACAAGGATGTTACGGAGGTTAGGGGGGCAACGAAAGGCAACTCTGGGTGGTGTGGGGAGAATTTTGTCAAGGGATGATCTTATTTCAGGGGTTGACTTGAGAAAGTCATATCCCTGGCAGAGTAATTTGTTGATGTTTTCGAGGCCAGGATAATATTGGGTGACAAGGGGGATGCTTCTGTGTGGTCTGGGGGTAGGAACACTGTTGTTGGACGGGGAGGAATGTATTGCTCGGGAAATCTGTTTGTGGACAAGGTCTGCAGGATAGTTGCGGGAGAGGAAAGCACTGGTAAGGTTATTGGCGTAATTGTTGAGGGATTCGTCACTGGAGCAGATACGTTTGCCACGAATACCTAGGCTGTAGGGAAGGGAGCGTTTGATGTGGAAAGGATGGCAGCTATCAAAGTGAAGGTACTGTTGTTTGTTTGTGGGTTTGATATGGACAGAGGTGTGGATGTGAGCTTCAACAAGATGAAGGTCAACATCCAGGAAGGTGGCTTGGGTTTTGGAGAAGGACCAGGTGAAATTCAGATTCGAAAAGGAGTTGAGGTTATGGAGTAAATTAAGGAGTGTTTCTTCACCATGAGTCCAGACCACAAAGATGTCTATAAACCTATACCAGGCCAGGGGAGGCAGCTGTTGGGTTTTCAGGAAAGCCTCCTCCATGTGGCCCATGAAGAGGCTGGCATAGGACGGAGCCATCCTGGTTCCCATGGGCGTTCCCCTGATTTGTTTGTAGGTCTGGCCTTCAAAAGTGAAGTAATTATGGGTGAGGATGAAGTTGGTAAGTGTGATAAGGAACGAGGTTTTTGGAAGATCTTAGGGTGGGCGTTGGGAGAGGTAGTGCTCAAGGGCAGAGAGACCATGGGTATGTGGGACGTTTGTGTAAAGGGATGTAGCATCTATGGTGACAAGAAAGGTTTCAGGTGGGAGAGGGGTGGGAATGGATTTGAGGCGTTCTAGGAAGTGGTTTGTGTCTTTGATGTAGGATGGGAGTCTGCGGGTGATAGGTTGGAGGTGCTGGTCTACCAGAGCTGAGATACGTTCGGTTGGGGCTTTGAAGCCTGCTACAATGGGACGACCAGGATGGTTCTCTTTGTGGATTTTGGGTAATAGGTAGAAGGTAGGGGTATGTGGCTCAGGTGGAGTGAGTAAGTCTATGGAAGCCGTTGTGAGGCCTTGTGAGGGACCTTGGATTTTTAGGATTTTTTGCAGCTCAGTCTGGATGGAGGGAATGGGATCCTGGGTAACAGCTTTGTAGGTTGAGGTGTCGGAGAGTTGATGCAGTCCTTCTGCCACATACTCCACACGGTCAAGTACAACAGTTGTGGAGCCTATGACAATAGAGCGGTCTATTTTCAGCTCCTTAATGGCACGGGATTCAGCTGGGGTTATGTTGGGGGTTGTCGGGATGTTCTTCAAGAAGGACTGGGAGGCAACACTGGATGTGAGGAATTCCTGAAATGTCTGCAAGGGATGGTTTTGGGGGAGGGGAGGAGGATCCCTTTGAGAAGGCAGTCGGAACTGTTCTAGACAGGGTTCAACACTGGGTCTAGTATTTGGGGGCTGTGTTTGGGTAGTGAAGTGATATTTCCAGTTGAGGTTCCGGGTGAATGAGAGGAGATCTTTAACCAGGGCAGTGTGGTTGAATTTAGGTGTGGGGCTAAAGGTTAAGCCTTTTGATAGAACAGATGTCTCTAGAGGAGAGAGGGATCTGGATGAGAGGTTTAGGACTCAATTGGGACTGGTGATATGTGGCATTTGACTGTGGTTATAGTTGAGATTTGGCCTGTGTGGGGTATGTGCTGGGATGGGGAGATTGAGTAGGGTGGCTAGGCTAGGTTTGTTGGCTATGAGGGAGTTACCCACTTTGTACCCTAATCCTATACCACATTATTTACATTCATTCCGGAAACATGCATTCACCGTACCCAAACTGCAATCCCACATACTTTTCCTCCGGTCCTGCTTAACCTTTGGAATTACCCCTAAAGGGCTTACCTTAAAAGTTCCCATCTCCGGGTGCAATTCCTCCTTCCACCAGTCTCTCCTGGACTTCCAGAACCTTCAATCCTTAGCCCTTACCCAACTTGTCCTGTATCTCTACACTACTTCATGTAACCACCACTCCCAACAGCTCCTATCTCTCTTCAAAGTCCTCCACCTCTCAAACCCTTGCTTGGAGAACACACTCAGGAACATCATCCTAGAAGCCAGCTGCAAACTTGAGTTCCATGCCACACACCACCCTAAAAAACTATCCACAGTGCTACTGCAACACCTAAGAAGTGGGGTCCCTCTCCCTATCCCTCACAAACACCAACCACAACAGAACCTTCAACAAACCCCCCTCATAGCCAACAAACCTAGCCTAGCCACCCTACTCAATCTCCCCATCCCAGCACATACCCCACACAGACCAAATCTCAACTATAACCACAGTCAAATGCCACATATCACCAGTCCCAATTGAGTCCTAAACCTCTCATCCAGATCCCTCTCTCCTCCAGAGACATCTGTTCTATCAAAAGGCTTAACCTTTAGCCCCACACCTAAATTCAACCACACTGCCCTGGTTAAAGATCTCCTCTCATTCACCCGGAACCTCAACTGGAAATATCACTTCACTACCCAAACACAGCCCCCAAATACTAGACCCAGTGTTGAACCCTGTCTAGAACAGTTCCGACTGCCTTCTCAAAGGGATCCTCCTCCCCTCCCCCAAAACCATCCCTTGCAGACATTTCAGGAATTCCTCACATCCAGTGTTGCCTCCCAGTCCTTCTTGAAGAACATCCCGACAACCCCCAACATCACCCCAGCTGAATCCCATGCCATTAAGGAGCTGAAAATAGACCGCTCTATTGTCATAGGCCCCACAACTGTTGTACTTGACCGTGTGGAGTATGTGGCAGAAGGACTGCATCAACTCTCCGACACCTCAACCTACAAAGCTGTTACCCAGGATCCCATTCCCTCCATCCAGACTGAGCTGCAAAAAATCCTAAAAATCCAAGGTCCCTCACAAGGCCTCACAACGGCTTCCATAGACTTACTCACTCCACCTGAGCCACGTACCCCTACCTTCTACCTATTACCCAAAATCCACAAAGAGAACCATCCTGGTCGTCCCATTGTAGCAGGCTTCAAAGCCCCAACCGAACGTATCTCAGCTCTGGTAGACCAGCACCTCCAACCTATCACCCGCAGACTCCCATCCTACATCAAAGACACAAACCACTTCCTAGAACGCCTCAAATCCATTCCCACCCCTCTCCCACCTGAAACCTTTCTTGTCACCATAGATGCTACATCCCTTTACACAAACGTCCCACATACCCATGGTATCTCAGCCCTAGAGCACTACCTCTCCCAACGCCCACCCTAAGATCTTCCAAAAACCTCGTTCCTTATCACACTTACCAACTTCATCCTCACCCATAATTACTTCACTTTTGAAGGCCAGACCTACAAACAAATCAGGGGAACGCCCATGGGAACCAGGATGGCTCCGTCCTATGCCAGCCTCTTCATGGGCCACATGGAGGAGGCTTTCCTGAAAACCCAACAGCTGCCTCCCCTGGCCTGGTATAGGTTTATAGATGACATCTTTGTGGTCTGGACTCATGGTGAAGAAACACTCCTTAATTTACTCCATAACCTCAACTCCTTTTCGAATCTGAATTTCACCTGGTCCTTCTCCAAAACCCAAGCCACCTTCCTGGATGTTGACCTTCATCTTGTTGAAGCTCACATCCACACCTCTGTCCATATCAAACCCACAAACAAACAACAGTACCTTCACTTTGATAGCTGCCATCCTTTCCACATCAAACGCTCCCTTCCCTACAGCCTAGGTATTCGTGGCAAACGTATCTGCTCCAGTGACGAATCCCTCAACAATTACGCCAATAACCTTACCAGTGCTTTCCTCTCCCGCAACTATCTTGCAGACCTTGTCCACAAACAGATTTCCCGAGCAATACATTCCTCCCCGTCCAACAACAATGTTCCTACCCCCAGACCACACAGAAGCATCCCCCTTGTCACCCAATATTATCCTGGCCTCGAAAACATCAACAAGTTACTCTGCCAGGGATATGACTTTCTCAAGTCAACCCCTGAAATAAGATCATCCCTTGACAAAATTCTCCCCACACCACCCAGAGTTGCCTTTCGTTGCCCCCCTAACCTCCATAACATCCTTGTTAAACCCTACAATATTCCCAGACTACCTTCTCTACCCAGCGGTTCCTACCCCTGTAACCGACCCCGCTGCAAAACCTGCCCCATGCACCCACCACAACCACCTACTCCAGCCCCGCTACTGGTAAAACATACACAATTCAAGGCAGGGCCACGTGTGTAACTACACATGTCATTTATCAACTGACATGCCTGCACTGCACAGCCTTTTACATCAGCATGACAACAACTAAACTGGCTGAGCGCATGAACGGACACAGACGAACTGTCCGCCTAGGAGATGCCCAATACCCAGTAGCGGAGCATGCCCTCCAGCATAATTCTAGGGACCTAGGAACCTGCTACACCGTATGTGCCATTTGGCTTCTCCCACCCGACTCCAGTCCCTCGATACTGCGGAGATGGGAACTTGCACTCCAACACATCCTTTCATCCCGCCATCCCCCTGGACTGAACCTACGTTAAACAACCTCACTCCCATTTACTCTTCAGTCTTCTACTCTTTCCCTTTCCTCTTTAGCCATTCACACATCTTTTCATCCTACATAGTTGTGTTTATCTTTATACTATATACCTCTTTACTTCTGTATGCATCCTCTTTGGTTTGAAGCTGGCACAGTACTTACAGTAGAATATCTTTGGCTTCCCTCTGACAACCATGCCTCCATCCTTGCTACCCTCCCTATTTTCCTTTCCCTGTTGCTTCATAACCTGAGTAATTGAATCTGCTTTCCCTTTTTTCCTTTCTTTCCCCTCTCTCCTCCCCGATGAAGGAACATTTCTTCCGAAAGCTAGGAACGTAAATTTTCGGTTCTGTTTTATGTGTATCTATCGGCTGTACTGAGCTGAGGTAAGTACTGGCCAGCCCCTCTATCTCTTTGTTAGTATTTGTTTCACATCTTTATATGAGATTTTCCATTAATCATTAAAATTCAGTTTTTCCAATTTAGTTGTCGCAAAATTTCTCCTGGTAGGACCAGTCTCTTAGGTTCAGTCTTATGATCCACAAATCCTAAATATGGCCCTGTGACTGACCCAGTTGTCCTCTTCAGGTGCTTTGAGCTGTGTTGTTGCACATACTCACTACCTGGACACCAACTACAATATGAAATAGTGTTGATGTTGTATCACTATTTACAGCTGAATTCAACTCCTGGTTCTTGCTACAGCTTTTGCTGCTCATTCATTTTCGAGGACCACGTTGTTATTCTGTCAAATGCACATTCGCCTAGCATCTTACAGCTCTTGTTAATGAGGTGACCAATGGGATCTTAATAAATTGAGTGCTGGATCCCATGTCTTCTTAAAATGAAACCTCTGCTCCAGCTTATTAGATTTTCTGACTTCTCTATTTTGTTACACTCCTTACTTGTACTGCACACTCGCCCCACAAAACTGATTTCTTCATGTTTTGTTTGATTACAACAATCAAGGCAGTGCTTGGTGACAGATTATTTGCTTGGTTGTTTTAGTTTTGTGTGATGTTTATGTTTCTTGCACCTATCCTTGACTGTTCTAAGAGTCCGTCACAAGTAAGGCATGCCACATTCACAAGGTTTTTAGGGAATTAGACCATCATAAACATTAAAAATGAGAATTTTTATCTTTGTTAGTGGAAGTGAAATACAATTAATTTCATGTTTCTGTAGGAGAGTACCTATCTTTCTGGAGTTTTATCCAGTATACAGCAGATAAGCAATTATTGACTTTTCTTATATCCTATGTATTTTGCTCATATCAACAATGATTAAGAGCCTTTTTTGTCATGTTAAAGACTGTGTAGGTCTCTGAAACATGGGGATTATCACATTCCACGAGAATGAGGCATGTCTTATGGGGGGAGGGGAGAGAGCAAGCTATTAGACTAATCGAAGAGAGGTGCAGGAACATAGTGACATATCCAACTAACACAATACAGCAAGCCAGCTAACATCAAGTGTTGCCTTGTGTACCATCATGAAATTATATACAATGGGACTAGTGACGGATGTGCTGCAAACACCAAGCTTCTGGGAGAGCATGACTAAGGAGTCCAACAACATAAAAAAAGTAAGAAAACCTAATAAGCTTGGTCAGAGATTTGAATTTAAATGAGGCTTGGGATCCAGCACTCAGTTTATTAAGATCTCACAGGCCATCTTATCTGTTAAAGCTGGAAAATGCCAAGAGAATGTGCATTTTACAGAATAACTGTGGGCTCCAAAAAACATATGAGCAACAAATGAGCATTAAAAGACATGGCAGCAGCTGGAGTTGAACTTGGCGACAAACAGCAGTGTAACAAAAACAATACTCCACAATCTTGTTGGAGTTGAGGCAGAAAGTACTTATAACCCCAAAGCTAACAGTACCTAACAAAGAAAACTCTCCCAATTGTCACAATTACCTGTGACTGTACCTGAAACCATCCTATAAATACATCTTGATTATTTTGTGCACAGATGGATTGATAGCAATGGAGTCCAAGCAGTCATTGCCATCTGAGTCATGAATGTCACTTGTAACACCATTTCACAGCTATGGAGTGGAATCTTAAAATGAAGAAAAATTCAACAGCAAAACATTCAACAACTCAGCATGAGAATAATTATCTCACTTTTATTATCCAAAGCCATTTGACCAGTATAAGGCCTGCTGTAGCTAGGGACCTCATTAAAGCTTTTTGATGACTCGTCCCATCCAACTAAGCTTTATTGGTTTGTAGAGGTTTCCCGGAATGTTCAACGACCAGAGTGCTTTGTTACCCAAACACAAAGGTAGAATCTAGTAGCTTGCCCACTGACTGTATCCAGAAACAGTGAGGCAGTATCCTGTTTATACACAAGTCACAGTTCAGCAATGCGATTGATTCCCACTATCTGTTAGTTTGGCATGCTGCAGGGGCACATTACCAACTCGTAAATATTGTGGGAAAGGATCTAGCTGGTGGCTCTAGTGTATTAGAGTGGATGAGTATGCACATCACTGGCTATATTCCTTAAAATCACAGTGGTAATTGTCATCTACAAGGACGACATTGTCCAGACTTCAACATCTTTCAGACTTTTGCATGTTCCATGTAGAACTGTGTTTCATCTGAAGAATTATAACGCATGACCAGCTAGCACTGGTGGAAGGGTACCTACAACATTATGAGTATCACATTCCACAGAGGATAAAGAGATTGAATGAGCACATGAGATAAAATAAATTATTTGGTTAATTATGGGAGACAAACTTTAATTGCAATGAATAACTGGGATTCAATAGTAGGAACAGGAAGAGGAAGACACAGGAGTATAACATGGACTGGGGAAAAGGTTTGAAATGGAATGCTGCCTGGTAGCATTTTGCAAGGATATTAATTTAATCATTGCTAAACACTTGATTCAGCATTCATGAAAGAAAGCTGTATACATGGAAGAGACCTGGAGACATTAGAAGGTTTCAGATAGATTACATAGCAGTATGAGAGAGATTCCAGAACATGGTTTTGGACTGACAACTATTACAAGGGCAGATGTGGACTCTGGAGATAGTTTATTTGTTACAAACTGCAGACTGAAACTGAAGAAATTGAAGAAAGGTAGAAAATTGAAGAGTAAGCTGAAAGAATCAAAGGTTGTTGGGATTTTCAAAAGGAACATTAGGCAATGACTGACTGCAACAGGAAAGAGAATACAGTAGAAAATGAAAGGGTAGCTTTGACAAATTTGGTTTGTAGAGGTTTCCCGGAATGTTCAACGACCAGAGTGCTTTGTTACCCAAACAAGCAGAGTATCAAATAGGCAAAAAGATAGGCCCAGTAGGAATTCAGTTTATGATGATTACCTGACATTTTCAGCTGTATTGGGGGCAGTCTCAGAGTCAAAACATAGTTGTTCTTCTTCTTACAGAAGTCTATTTACACAGATCACATAAAAATACACAATGATTATTGGTTTTTAGCTAAATTAAATCACCTCCTTCAGATCATTTGTATAGGGAGAAAAAATTCTGTACAAATGCTCTAAACATGGCAATTTAATTTTGCTGAAACCAGTAATAATTTGTATTTTTACATGATCTGGGTGAATAAACTTCTGTAACAAGAAAAAAACCATGTTTAGAACTCAATTTAACTGAAGAAAAGAGGAAAATATAAAATGCAGCAAGTGAACTACTCAAAAGAAAAGATGCACATCTAAAGTGACAGAAAGTGCAACATGGAAAAACAGAAATGGCTAGAGAAGAAATGTAAAGCCAAAATGAACCTCTACAGAAAAGAGAAGGAGTCCTGTGAACATTAAAAACTCAGACAGAAAGCTAGTACTAAGCAAAGAAAGGAAGGTTGACAAGTGGATGGAATATATGGAATATATAGAGGGGCTTTACAGAGGAAATTACCTTCAAGACAATACTGTGGAACAGGAAGCAGGCGAAGATCAGATGGGAGATATGAAACTGTGAGAATAATTTGACAGGGCATTGAAAGAGGTAAGTTGAAACACGGCATCTGGAGTAGAGGCCATTCCCTCAGAACATATTGCCACAGAACCATTCCACCCGGTACGTGCAAGATATCCGAGCTAGACAAAATACTCTCTGACATCAAGAATTTAATAATTTCAAATCTAAAGAAAGCTGGTGCTGACAGCTGCGAGTACTACAAAATCATCAGCTTAAGAAGTCATGGTTTGCAATATACTAACACAAATTCTTTACAGAATAATGCAAACATTAGAGTATCTGTAGAAGCTGACCTCAGGGAAGATGAGTATGGGTTCTGAGGAAATGCTAGATATGTGAGGCACTAGTTCACATGTGACTTATCGCACAAGAAAGACTGAAGAAAGGCAAACCTACATTTGTAGCATCTGTATATTTAGAGATAGCAGTGACAGTGTTGACTTGAATATGTTATTTGAAGTTCTCAAGATAACATTGATAAAATACAGGAAGTAAAAGTTCATTTAAAATTGTTACATAACCCAGACTGCAGTTATAAAGAGTCAAAGTATATGAAAGGAAGGTAGGGGTTGAGAACAGAATGAGATAAGGATGTAGCCTCTCCCCCATTTTATTCAATCTGTACACTGAGCAAGCAGTAAAGGAAACAAAAGAGAACTTTGAAAAGGGAATTACAGTTGATGAAGAAGAAATTAGAATTTTAAGGTTTACTGATTACATGATAATACTGTCAAAGACAGCAACGGACTTTAAAGGTAAGTGAAACACAACTGATAGTCTTCTAGAAAAGAGGATATATCATGAACATCATCAAAGGTGAAACAAAGCTGATGAAGTTAGTTGAATTTTATCAGGGGTCACTGACAGCTAGATTGGCAGATCAGATACCAAAAGTAGTAGATTAGTGTTGCTATTTAGGAAGCTAAATGACTCATGATGGCCAAAGTAGGGGCGATATAAAATGTAGAGTGTCAATAGCAAAAAGGGTGCTTCTGGAGAAGAAAAAGAAAAAAAAATACAAAAGTAAGTTCACAGAATAGACTTTCATTCTTTAGTAGTGTGTGCACTGATTTGAAACATCCTGGCAGATTAAAACTGTGTGCTACATAGGGACTTGAATTCAGAACCTTTAACTCATGTGGGCAAAAGATGTACAGATGGAGCTACCTAAGCATGACTCACAATCTACCCTCACAGCCGTTCTTCACAGAAGTTCTCCTATATACGTAGGCTGTGGTTAAGCCATTCCTCTGAAATATTCCTTTTTCCAGGCATGCTAGTCCTGCAAGTTATCCCAGTGAACCACTTTGGGAAGTCTGAAAAGTGGAAGAGAGGCTCTGACAGCAGAGGTAAAGTTGTGAGGGTGGATCGTGAATCATAGGTGAAGGTTCTGAATTTGAGTTACAGTCTGGAACAAAGTTTTAATGTCACAAAGTATCATAAAGTTAAATGTCAGTAATTCTTTGCTGAAAACATTTAACTTTAGTGCAGCTTTGTATGGAAGTGAAACACGGACAATTAACAGTGCATACAAGAAGGGAGTTGAAGCTTTTTAAAAGTGGTACTACAGACAAACACTAACAATTAGATGGGTACACCAGATAACTAATAAGAAGGCACTGAATTGAATTGGGGACAAAAGAAATTTATGTAACAACTCGACTAAAGGAAGCGATCGGTTCACAGGACACACACTGGGGCACCATGGAATAGTCAATCAATCTGTAGAGGAAGATAAAGGCTAACTACAGTATGGGTGGACATTATGCAGAGATAAAGCAGCTCACACAGAACAGATTAATGTGGCGAGATACGTTAAACTAGTATTTGGACTGAAGATCACAATGCCAGTGACTGTAAAACAACAACAACAAAGTGGTCAACTAACGCCCTAAACCAAATTCATTTGAATATGCACGGGTCGCTCCGGATAGAGGAATTGCATCCTAATACTGCCACCACGAACAAACGTTGACCTCTAGAGAGTACTTAGCTAGTGATGTGGGCATTATTAAAGTCATACTGAATGGTGTGATCCACAGTTTAAAAGTGCATTCTTTACTGTCATGTGACAGTGCCATATCCCATACTGACATTTTGCATGCCACCAGTGAAGGGACACCATACACAGTAAATATTGCTCCATGGGTCTCTCTGATTCCTTAAATCAGGCATGAGTTTATTTCCATACCTGTGTATTTATTAATTTCTGTTAGTTCTCAATCTCTCATACATTGCAATCTGGTGGTGTTATCAAATTTTCCTTAGTTTTCTTGTATCTTTTTTTCTGGAATTGCAACTCTTTCCAGAAGCTCTTCCTCAACGAGTATGGCTTAGCTTCCATATTACTGTCTCATAGATTTTCCCCTTTTACATAGTAAAATTGTGTAAATACACTTGTCTTGGTTTAGCTCCTTGGATCAACAAATCCCTCTCCCTTCCCCCCATACATGCATTAAGCAAGCACTCATCCTCACATATTTTCGTAACTTGCTGTATAGCAGCATTTTCACTGAGTCCTATTCACAATAATATTAGTAATAACACTAATAATAATAATAATAATAATAATAAGACTGACCTAATCCCTCAAAACCTCTGCCAAAAAATTTAGACTTTACCTTACATGAAAATTGAGAATTTTTTAATATTATACTTACCTTCTCATAGAAAGCTGTCTCATTTTGAAAAAACTCACATGACCTGAATGTTTTCCTACGTCCAATGTTATGAGGCAAGCTTTTAACAATCAGTGCAATAGAATATTGTTTCTTACTAACAACATCTGAACCTTGAACTGCTAAACGTGTGATAGTACTGAGATAACTATCTCCACGAGCATCCCTTCGAAACAGTGTATACTGACCAAGCTTTACTTCACTGTGACCAGAAATTTCTTTCAATATATCAATAAGAATATTTTCAGTGAATTTTGGAGAGATTTTTAACAGTTCTTCTGGAGTGCCAATAACAGATGACATGTCGGCAGTCTGAAACACATTAAAAATAATGATCAATAAATATGCAAGATAATTGCATACTCAAGCTAGTATTATACTGTGATCACCTCTACTTATGCACATTACAGTGTAAATACTATAATACAATTCATTTTTGTTCCCATTTTAAGAAAAAGAGATTTGCTTGCTGAAATGGTTGTTTTTGTCAGCCATCAACATCCTTCATCCTTCAATTTACAAGTGTATTAAACATTTAATTCAAACAGTCAATGAAGCTAAAAAAAACTTATTTAGCATATTTTAAAAACAGTGTATTCTAGGGCCACAAAACTCAGTCTAAAAGATTCAAAATAATTGAACCACCTAACTTTTTTACCTCTCCCTCCTCCTTAAGCCTTCCCTTTCTGCTAAAACCATTGCCAATTTTTTTAAACTTAATTCATGTCTCTAAAACAAGAGAAACAGGTCCAAAACTGGAGAAAATTATTAAATGACAGAGAATATACATATATAGAGAAAAAGTTGAGGGGTGCCATGAAGCACAATTTCTAAGAAATTTCAAACCACCAACTTTCTCCTCAGAGTGTGAAAAATTGTTGTTGGCACCGATCTACATGGGGAGAAATGATCATAATAATAAAATAAGAGAAGTCTGAGCTCACACCAAAAGATTTAAGTGTTTATTTTTCCTGCATACTGTTTGAGAGTGGAATCCTAGAGAAATAGCTCTAAGGTGGTTCAATGAATCCTCTGCCAGACATTTAACTGTGAATGGCAGAGTAATCATGTAGAGGTAGATGTAGAAGTACTCATAAACAAGTGACAGAGATTTAAGACAAATAGAAAAGTGTGGTACACAATTACCACTTGGTCAAGCAAATTCATGCTGGTGAAGTAAGCAGAAAGGGTTCTGGACAGGAAAATCTAAATGTGCTAGACAGTGAACCCTGAACTCCTGAGGTTACGTTAGAGTGCTTAATCCGCAACCTTTCTTTCTCTCATCATGTATCCATTGTTAGTGATTACTCATTCAGTTAACCAATTTTATCTCTGCTACCACCTAATTTTCAGTTGTTTTAAAATAACTGTAGAAAGGCAGACATAATTTTTCTTTCCCTGGTAAATATGGGGCTGAATGGATGCAAAGAGAGGCACACTAATGTTTTTGTAAGGTTTTGATGACAGTCTCAAAATACATTTGTTGTTGTTGTTGTTGTTGTTGTGGTCTTCAGTCCTGAGACTGGTTTGATGCAGCTCTCCATGCTAATCTATCCTGTGCAAGCTCCTTCATCTCCCAGTACCTACTGCAACCTACATCCTTCTGAATCTGCTTAGTGTATTCATCTCTTGGTCTCCCTCTACGATTTTTACCCTCCACGCTGCCCTCCAATGCTAAATTTGTGATCCCTTGATGCCTCAGGACATGTCCTACCAGCCGATCCCTTCTTCTAGTCAAGTTGTGCCACAAACTTCTATTCTCCCCAATCCTATTCAATACCTCCTCATTAGTTACATGATCTACCCACCTAATCTTCAACATTCTTCTGTAGCACCACATTTCAAAAGCTTCTATTCCCTTCTTGTCCAAACTATTTATTGTCCATGTTTCACTTCCATACATAGCTACACTCCATACAAATACTTTCAGAAACGACTTCCTGACACTTAAATCTATACTCGATGTTAACAAATTTCTCTTCTTCAGAAACGCTTTCCCTGCCATTGCCAGTCTACATTTTATATCCTCTCTACTTCGACCATCATCAGTTATTTTGCTCCCCAAATAGCAAAACTCCTTTACTACTTTAAGTGTCTCATTTCCTAATCTAGTTCCCTCAGCATCACCCAACTTAATTCGACTACATTCCATTATCCTCGTTTTGCTTTTGTTGATGTTCATCTTATATCCTCCTTTCAAGACACTGTCCATTCCATTCAACTGCTCTTCCAAGTCCTTTGCTGTCTCTGACAGAATTACAATGTCATCGGCAAACCTCAAAGTTTTTATTTCTTCTCCATGGATTTTAATACCTACTAAAAATTTTTCTTTTGTGTCCTTTACTGCTTGCTCAATATACAGATTGAATAACACTGGGGACAGGCTACAACCCTGTCTCACTCCCTTCCCAACCATTGCTTCCCTTTCATGTCCCTCGACTCTTATAACTGCCATCTGCTTTCTGTACAAATTGTAAATAGCCTTTCACTTCCTGTATTTTACCCCTGCCACCTTTAGAATTTGAAAGAGAGTATTCCAGTCAACATTGTCAAAAGCTTTCTCTAAGTCTACAAATGCTAGAAATGTAGGTTTGCCTTTCCTTAATCTTTCTTCTAAGATAAGTTGTAGGGTCAGTATAGCCTCACGTGTTCCAACATTTCTATGGAATCCTAACTGATCTTCCCCGAGGTCGGCTTTTACCAGTTTTTCCATTGGTCTGTAAAGAATTCACGTTACTATTTTGCAGCTGTGTCTTATTAAACTCATAGTTCGGTAATTTTCACATCTGTCAACACCTGCATTCTTTGGGATTATATTCTTCTTGAAGTCTGAGGGTATTTTGCCTGTCTCGTACATCTTGCTCACCAGATGGAGGAGTTTTGTCAGGACTGGCTCTCCCAAGCCCGTCAGTAGTTCTAATGGAATGTTGTCTAGTCCCGGGACCTTGTTTCGACTTAGGTCTTTCATTGCTCTGTCAAACTCTTCACGCAGTATTATATCTCCCATTTCATCTTTATCTACATCCTCTTCCATTTCCATAATATTGTCCTCAAGTGCATAGACCCTCTATATACTCCTTCCACCTTTCTGCTTTCCCCTCTTTGCTTAGAACTGGGTTTCCATCTGAGCTCTTGATATTCATACAAGTGGCTCTCTTTCCTCCAAAGGTCTCTCTAATTTTTCTGTAGGCAGTATCTATCTTACCCCTCATGAGATAAGCCTCCACATCCTTACATTTGTCCTCTAGCCATGCCTGCTTAGCCTTTTGCACTTCCTGTCGATCTCATTTTTGAGACGTTTGTATTCCTTTTTGCCTGTTTCATTTACTGCATTTTTATATTTTCTCCTTTCATCAATTAAATTCAATATTTCTTCTGTTACCCACGGATTTCTACTAGCCCTCGTCTTTTTACCTACTTGATCCTCTGCTGCCTTCACTACTTCATCCCTCAGACCTACCCATTCGTCTTCTACTGTATTTCTTTCCCCCCATTCCTGTCAATTGTTCCCTTATGCTCTCCCTGAAACTCTGTACAACCTCTGGTTTAGTCAGTTTGCCCAGGTCCCATCTCCTTAAATTCCCACCTTTTTGCAGTTTCTTCAGTTTTAATCTACAGTTCGTAACCAATAGATTGTGGTCAGAGTCCACATCTGCCCCTGGAAATGTCCTACAATTTAAAACCTAGTTCCTAAATCTCTGTCTTACCATTATATAATCTATCTGATATCTACTAGAATCTCCACGATTCTTCCAGGTATACAACCTTCTTTTATGATTCTTGAACCAAGTGTTAGCTATGATTAAGTTATGCTCTGTGCAAAATTCTACCAGACGGCTTCCTCTTTCATTTCTTAGCCCCAATCCATATTCACCTACTATGTTTTCCTCTCTCCCTTTTCCTACTGTCGAATTCCAGTCACCCATGACTATTAAATTTTCGTCTCCCTTCACTACCTGAATAATTTCTTTTATGTCATCATACATTTCTTCAATTTCTTCGTCATCTGCAGCGCTAGTTGGCATATAAACTTGTACTTCTATAGTAGGCAGGGGGTTCGTGTCTATCTTGGCCACTATAATATGTTCACTATGCTGTTTGTAGTAGCTTACTCGCACTCCTATTTTTTTTTCATTATTAAACCTACTCCTGCATTACCCCTATTTGTTTTTGTATTTATAACCCTGTATTCACCTTACCAGAAGTCGTGTTCCTCCTGCCACCGAACTTCACTAATTCCCACTATATCTAACTTTAACCTATCCATTTCCCTTTTTAAATTTTCTAACCTACCTGCCCGATTAAGGGATCTGACATTCCACGCTCCGATCCGTAGAACACCAGTTTTCTTTCTCCTGATAACGACGTCCTCAAGTACTCCCCCCCGGAGATCCAAATGGGGGCCTATTTTACCTCCGGAATATTTTACCCAAGAGGACACCATCATCATTTAACCATACAGTAAAGCTGCATGCCCTCGGGAAAAATTACGGCTGTAGTTTCCCCTTGCTTTCAGCCGTTCGCAGTACCACAACAGCAAGGCCGTTTTGGTTAATGTTACAAGGCCAGATCAGTCAATCATCCGGACTGTTGCCCCTGCAACTACTGAAAAGGCTGCTGCCCCTCTTCAGGAACCACACATTTGTCTGGCCTCTCAACAGATACCCCTCCGTTGTGGTTGCACCTATGGTACGGCTATCTGTATCGTTGAGGCACGCAAGCCTCCCCGCCAACGGCAAGGTCCATGGTTCATGGGGGGAGGAATACATTTGTATGGACTACATTAATTGTTGACCTATTAATTATTTTACACTGAGATGACAGAAGTAATTGGACATTTATATGTACATACGCAGATGGCAGTAGTATCATGCATGCGAGGTACAAAAGAGCAGTCCATTGGTGGAGCTGCCATTTGTATTCAGATGATTCATATGAAAAGATTTCCAATGTGATTACGAATGCATGACAGGCATTAACAGACTTTGAACATGGAATGGTAGAGGAGCCAGATGCATGGGACATCCCATTTAGGAAATCATTAGGAAATTCAATGTTCTGAGATCCCCAGTGTCAAGAGTGTGCCAAGAATACCAAATTTCAGGCATTGCTTCTCACCAAGGGCTGATGGCCTGCACTTAATGACCAAGAGCAGTGGCATTTGCGTAGAGTCATCAGTGCTAACAGACAAACAACACTGCATGAAATAACCACAGAAAACAATGTGGGACATATGATGAACATATCTTGTAGGTTAGTGTGGTGAAATTTGGTGTTAATGGGCTATGGCAGCAGATGACCAATGCAAGTGCCTTCGCTAACAGCACAACATTGCCTCTCCTGTGCTTGTGACCGTATCAGTTGGGCCCTGGATGACTGGAAAACACTGACCTGGCCAGATGCGTCCCGATTTCAGTTGGCAAGAGCTGATGGTAAGGCTCGGGTGTGGTTCAGACCCCACACTGCCATGAACCCAAGTTGTCAACAAGGCACTGGGTAAGCTGGTGGTGGCTTCATAATGATGTGGGGTTCATTTACATGGAATGGACTGGGTCCTCTGGTCCAACTGAACTGATCACTGATTGGAAATGGTTATGTTCAGCTACTTGGAGATGTCACTGGGCCACAATTATTTGCAATTGGTTTGAAGAACATTCTGGACAGTTTGAGTGAATGATTTGGCCACTCAGATGATCTGACATGTACCCTGTTGAACATTTATAGAACATAATCAAGAGGTCAGTTCATGCACAAAATCCTGCATCAGCTATAGAGGCAGCATGGCTCAATATTTCTGCAGGGGACTTCCTATGACTTTTCTGTCCATGCCAAGTCAAGCTGCTGCACTACGCCAGGCAAAAGTAGATCTGACATGATATTAGGAAGTATCCCATGACTTTTGTCACCTCAGTGTGTATTTATTGTAGTAAATGCAGAACTGGGCAGTCCCTGCATATTCGGCCACCACACTCAAAGATATGGTTTGTGGGTTGGGTACAGCCCTACCTAATCTCGGGAAAGATTTGTCAGCAGAAGAATCACTGAGCTGTTTATCGCCAAGCCTCCTGCAGCTACCTCAGCATCGAGGTGCAAAAGCCATGCCAATACATGAGATGCAGATTAGATAAACGTTACTACAGTTTCACGCATTGATTTGTGTCCATGTGTTCACATGTCCATATCACATCACACCTGTTTCCTGCACTAACAAGTACTTAGGTTGCCACTCAGATTCTCAACAGCCAGTTCAGTTGCAGGCTCCAGACCAATAACCAGACATACTTGAGCCTGTGCTACAAACCACCGCACCTGCCAATGATGCTACTCTACCTAAAGTGCTTTCTTGTACCTTCACCAGTGTTGCAGTCACTGCCATCCAACAGCCACTACAGAAGGTCCTGCTTCCTCAGCCCATCACCACTACTGACAGCCGTGGACTTCATCATAGTTGGCACCCACTATGCATAATCACAGGAGGACATTTCAGTTGCTTTCTTTTGCAGATGTTCTACACCTACATCTACACTCTGCAAACCACTGTGAGGCGCATGGCAGAGGGTATGTCCCATTGTACCAGTTATTAGGGTTTCTTCTCATTCCATTCACATATGGAGTGTGGGAAGAATGAATTTTGAATGCCTCTGTGTGTGCAGTAATTATTCTAATCTCATCCTCATGATTCCTATGTGAGTGATACGTAGGGTATTGTAGTGTATTCCTAGAGTCATAATTTAAAGCCTGTTCTTGAAACTTCGTTGATAGACTTTCTTGGGATAGGTTATGTCTGTCTTCAAGAGTTTTCCAACTCCATTCCTTCAGTATCTCTGTGATACTCTCCCATGGATTAAGGATTAAACAGACCTATGACCATTTGTGCTGCCCTTCTCTGTATACATTCAATATTACTGGTTAGTCCTGTTTGTTATTGGCCCCACACACTTGAGCAATATTCTAGGATGAGTCACATGAGTGATTTGTAAGCAATCTATTTTGTAGACTGAGTGCACTTCCCGAGTATTCTACCAATAAATCAAACTCTGTCATTTGCTTTACCCATGACCGAACCTATGTGATGATTCAATTTTTGGTTATTTGTTTATTTGTCCATATAAATCTCTTATTCAGTACATATATCATACACATGATATTGGACCTTTTTATCTATTGGTTTTTCAAATGTCACACATACATTATTTAAATTTTTACAACAAACTGGATCCATACAATTAATAATTACAAATTTTTAAAAATACTGTATACTTCTAACTTATTTCTACAATTAAAGATACAAATTACATTTTTCCTTGCATAAGATACTGTGAGATTGAATAGCAGCAGTTTTTCCGAAGGTAGGCTGTCACAGACTTTTTAAAGCTCTGTAGTTCAGGAAGAGATTTTATGTCTTGGAAATCTGTTGTATAGTTTTGTTCCTGCATGATACACACCTTTTTGGCATAAGGTGGTGTTACAATGATTAACATGTACGTCTGACATGATACTGTTATCATGGACACTTTTGTTTTGAGGAAAAAGGTTTTCTTTTCTTAGTATACGTTTTTTGACATGCATGACTACTTCCAGTATATAAATGCAGGGAAGGGATAGGATCTTTAGATATTTAAAGAAATGTTTGCATAGTTTTAACCTGCTCACTTGTTTCATTATCCTCATAATTGCCTTTTGTTTCCTGAAAACTGTTATTGCCTGGTGTACATTTCCACAGAAAATGATACTGTACTTCAGTACCGAATCTACACGAGCAAAGTATACAGCCCTAACTGTTTCTGCACTAGCATTGTTGCAAAGAATTCTTACTATGTAGCTCATTTTTGCTAGTTTTGAATTTAGGGATGTGATATGAGAGCTCCCTTTAAGATTTTCCTGGATATGAATCCCAAGTAATTCAGTTTCATTGACAGCACTAATGTCTTGATTAGCTATACATATTACAGGTTGTGTCGCATTTTTATTTTGATGGGTATGGAAATTCATGAGCACTGTTTTTCTGGTAAACTATTCAGACACTCCTTTGTAATATCTTTTTCAGATGCAGTAAGATTTTCTTCTTTATTTCCTTCAATCAATAGACTGGTGTCTCTGCAAACAGTACTGGTTCAGAGTCCCTAAAGTGTGATGGGAAATCATTAATGTACACAAAAAAAAAAAGAAAGGGACCTAAAATGGAGCCCTGTGGAACACCATGACTTAGTCCACATGGTTTTGAAAGGTGTACCTGGAGTTCATTTCCTTCCACGTACTTAATTTCAGTTACCTGAGAGTGATATTCAAAATATGATTAAATCCATTGATTTGGCACATCTCTTACACCACACCATTCAAGCTTCCTCAGGAGCACAGAATTATCAATCACATCAAAAGCTTTTGTTAGGTCCAAGAATAAACCTGAAATATTTCTGTGGTTTTCCCCTGCATTTAAGACATGGTTTATCAGATTGAAAGTGACTGTTTCAATTGATTGCTGAGGTCTGAAGCCAAGTTGACATACAGAAATAATATTATTCTTGTTGAAAAATGTAGTTAGTTTATTCAAAAACCCTGACAGTAGAGACACATGCCTATAGTTACCCATACATTGATGATTACCTTGTTTATATAGGGGTATTACTTCTGCCATTTTCAGTTGCTGTGGGAAGACACCACATAATAAGGATGAATTGCATATGTCGAATAAAGGCGAAAGTATTTATCTTGCTGTTATTTTTATAATATAATCTGGAATATCATCAATACCAGTTGAATAATTACTCTTCAGTGAATTAATGGTATTTAGGATGTATGTAGGATGAAAGGATGAAGAGGCCTATCTCACTAGGGGTAAGATAGATACTGCCTACAGGAAAATTAAAGAGACCTTTGGAGATAAGAGAACGACTTGTATGAATATCAAGAGCTTAGATGGAAACCCAGTTCTAAGCAAAGAAGGGAAAGCAGAAAGGTGGAAGGAGTATACAGAGGGTCTATACAAGGGCGAGGTACTTGAGGGCAGAATTATGGAAATGGAAGAGGATGTAGATGGAGATGAAATGGGAGATATGATACTGCGTGAAGAGTTTGACAGAGCACTGAAAGACCTGAGTCAAAACAAGGCCCCGAGAGTAGACAACATTTCATTATAACTACTGACGGCCTTGGGAGAGCCAGACCTGACAAAACTCTTCCATCTGGTGAGCAAGATGTATGAAACAGGCGAAATACCCTCAGACTTCAAGAAGAATATAATAATTCCAATCCCAAAGAAAGCAGGTGTTGACAGATGTGAGAATTGCTGAACTATCAGTTTAATAAGTCACAGCTGCAAAATACTAACACGAATTCTTTACAGATAAATGGAAAAACTAGTAGAAGCCAACCTCGGGGAAGATCAGTTTGGATTCCGTAGAACCACTGGAACACGTGAGGCAATACTGACCTTACGACTTATCTTAGAAGAAAGATTAAGGAAAGGCAAACTTACGTTTCTAGCATTTGTAGACTTAGAGAAAGCTTTTGACAATGTTGACTGGAATACTCTCTTTCAAATTCTAAAGGTGGCAGGGGTAAAATACAGGGAGCGAAAGGCTATTTACAATTTGTACAGAAACCAGAAGGCAGTTATAAGAGTCAAGGGACATGAAAGGGAAGCAGTGGTTGGGAAGGGAGTGAGACAGGGTTGTAGCCTCTCCCCGATGTTGTTCAATCTGTATATAGAGCAAGCAGTAAAGGAAACAAAAGAAAAATTCGGAGTAGGTATTAAAATTCATGGAGAAGAAATAAAAACTTTGAGGTTCGCCGATGACATTGTAATTCTGTCAGAGACAGCAAAGGACTTGGAAGAGCAGTTGAATGGAATGGAGAGTGTCTTTAAAGGAGGATATAAGATGAACATCAACAAAAGCAAAACAAGGATAATGGAATGTAGTCGAATTAAGTTGGGTGATGCTGAGGGAATTAGATTAGGAAATGAGACACTTAAAGTAGTAAAGGAGTTTTGCTATTTGGGGAGCAAAATAACTGATGATGGTTGAAGTAGAGAGGATATAAAATGTAGACTGGCAATGGCAAGGAAAGCGTTTCTGAAGAAGAGAAATTTGTTAACATCGAGTATAGATTTAAGTGTCAGGAAGTCATTTCTGAAAGTATTTGTATGGAGTGTAGCCATGTATGGAAGTGAAACAAGACAAGAAGAGAATAGAAGATTTCGAATGTGGTGCTACAGAAGAATGCTGAAGATTAGATGGGTAGATCACATAACTAATGAGGAAGTATTGAATAGGATTGGGGAGAAGAGAAGTTTGTGGCACAACTTGACCAGAAGAAGGGATCTGAAGGTAGCACATGTTCTGAGGCATCAAGGGATCAGCAATTTAGTATTGGAGGGCAGCATGGAGGGTAAAAATTGTAGAGGGAGACCAAGAGATGAATACACTAAGCAGATTCAGAAGGATGTAGGTTGCAGTAGGTACTGGGAGATGAAGGAGCTTGCACAGGATAGAGTAGCATGGAGAGCTGTATCAAACCAGTCTCAGGACTGAAGACCACAACAACAACACAACAGGAGCTCTGTTGGGCCTATTGGACTGAGGAACATGGATATATTATTTATTTCAATAGATGAATGTTCTTTCCATGTTGTAATAGATGGATTTCCAAATTTTTCGTTCACTAATTTTCCAGCAACAGTTGCATAATAAGATTTGAAACTGTTTGCAACTGCCCTAGGGTCAGTGAGATACTTGCCATCATTGATCTCACACGCAATATTTTTGTGATTTGTCTTCTTCACCATAAGATCCTGCACATCTTTCCACATGGACTTAGTATTATTGGATGACTTCATAATTTATTTGTCATTTTCTTTAATTCTTGCCTCTTTTATGAAACATTTCAAAACTAGCTTGTATTTTTTTAAATAACTAAGAAATTTTGGACTGCAGTCACTTTTTGACTGAAGAATAAGTTCCTGTTTACTTTTACGAGATACTCTGATGCATGATATAATGCTGTTGTTGTTGTTGTTGTTGTTGTTGTTGTTGTGGTCTTCAGTCCTGAAACTGGTTTGATGCAGCTCTCCATGCTACTCTATCCTGTGCAAGTTTCTTCATCTCCCAGTACCTACTGCAGCCTACATCCTTCTGAATCTGTTTAGTGTATTCATCTCTTGGTCTCCCTCTACGATTTTTACCCTCCACGTGGCCCTCCAATACTAAATTGGTGATCCCTTGATGTCTCAGAACATGTCCTACCAACCGATCCCTTCTTCTAGTCAAAGTGTGCCACAAACTCCTCTTCTCCCCAATTCTATTCAATACCTCCTCATTAGTTATGTGATCTACCCACCTAATCTTCAACATTCTTCTGTAGCACCACATTTTGAAAGCCTCTATTCTCTTCTTGTCTAAACTATTTATTGTCCATGTTTCACTTCCATACATGGCTACACTCCATACAAATACTTTCAGAAACGACTTCCTGACACTTAAATCTGTACTCAATGTTAACAAATTTCTCTTCTTCTGAAACGCTTTCCTTGCCATTGCCAGTCTATATTTTATATCCTCTCTACTTTCACCATCATCAGTTATTTTGCTCCCCAAATAGCAAAACTTCTTAACTACTTTAAGTGTCTCATTTCCTAATCTAATTCCCTCAGCATCACCCGACTTAATTCGACTACATTCCATTATTCTTGTTCTGCTTTTGTTGATGTTCATCTTATATCCTCCTTTCAAGACACTGTCCATTCGATTCAACTGCTCTTCCAAGTCCTTTGCTGTCTCTGACAGAATTACAATGTCATCGGCGAACCTCAGTTTTTATTTCTCCTCCATGGATTTTAATACCTATTCTGAACTTTTCTTTTGTTTCCTTTACTGCTTGCTCAATATACAGATTGAATAGCATCGGGGACAGGCTACAACCCTGTCTCACTCCCTTCCCAACCACTGCTTCCCTTTCATGTCCTTCGACTCTTATAACTGCCATCTGCTTTCTGTACAAATTGTAAATAGCCTTTCGTTCCCTGTATTTTGCCCCTGCCATCTTCAGAATTTGAAAGAGAGTATTCCAGTCAACATAGTCAAAAGCTTTCTCTAAGTCTACAAATGCTAGAAATGTAGGTTTGCCTTTCCTTAATCTTTCTTCTAAGATAAGTTGTAGGGTCAGTATTGCCTCACGTGTTCCAACATTTCTATGGAATCCAAACTGATCTTCCCTGAGGTCGGCTTTTACCAGTTTTTCCATTCGTCTGTAAAGAATTCATGTTACTATTTTGCAGCTGTGACTTATTAAACTCATAGTTCGGTAATTTTCACATCTGTCAACACCTACTTTCTTTGGGTTGGAATTATTATATTCTTCTTGAAGTCTGAGGGTATTTCGCCTGTTTCATACATCTTGCTCACCAGATGGAAGAGTTTTGTCAGGACTGGCTCTCCCAAGGCCGTCAGTAGTTCTAATGAAATGTTGTCTACTCCCGGGGCCTTGTTTCGACTTAGGTCTTTAAGTGCTCTGTCAAAATCTTCACACAGTATCATATCTCTCATTTCATCTTCATCTACCTCCTCTTCCATTTCCATAAGATTGTCCTCAAGAACATCGCCTCTGTATAGACACCCTATATACTCCTTTCACCTTTCTGCTTTCCCTTCTTTGATTAGAACTGGGTTTCCATCTGAGCTCTTGATATTCATGCAAGTGGTTCCCTTTTCTCCAAAGGTCTCTTTAATTTTCCTGTAGGCAGTATCTATCTTACCCCTCATGAGATAAGCCTCTACATCCTTACATTTGCCCTCTAGCCATCCCTGCTTAGCCATTTTGCACTTCCAGTCAATCTCATTTTTGGGACATTTATATTCCTTTTTGCCTGCTTCACTTACTGCATTTTTGTATTTTCTCCTTTCATCAATTAAATTCAGTATCTCTTCTGTTACCCAAGGATTTCTACTAGCCCTCGTCTTTTTACCTACTTGATTCTCTGCTGCCTTCACTATTTCATTCCTCAAAGCTACCCATTCTTCTTCTACTGAATTACTTTCCCCCATTCCTGTCTTTTGTTCCCTTATGCTCTCCCTGAAACTCTGTACAACCTCTGGTTTAGTCAGTTTATCCAGGTCCCATCTCCTTAAATTCCCACCTTTTTGGAGTTTCTTCAGTTTTAATGTACAGTTCATAACCAATAGATTGAGGTCAGAGTCCACATCTGCCCCTGGAAATGTCTTACAATTTAAAACCTGATTCCTAAATCTCTGTCTTACCATTATATAATCTATCTGATACCTACTAGTATCTCCAGGATTCTTCCATGTATACAGCCTTCTTTCATGATTCTTGAACCAAGTGTTAGCTATGATTAAGTTATGCTCTGTGCAAAATTCTACCAGGCAGCTTCCTCTTTCATTTCTTAACCCCAATCCATATTCACCTACTACGTTTCCTTCTCTCCCTTTCCATACTCTCGAATTCCAGTCACCCATGACTATTAAATTTTCGTCTCCCTTCACTACCTGAATGATTTCTTTTGTCTCATCATACATTTCATCAATTTCTTCATCCTCTGCAGAGCTAGTTGGCATATAAACCTGTACTACTGTAATAGGCGAGGGCTTCGTGTCTATCTTGGCCACAATAATGCGTTCACTATGCTGTTTGTAGTAGCTTACCTGCACCCCTGTTTTTTTATTCATTATTAAACCTACCCCTGCATTACCCCTATTTGATTTTGTATTTATAACCCTGTATTCACCTGACCAGAAGTCTTGTTCCTCCTGCCACCGAACTTCACTAATTCCCACTATATCTAACTTTAACCTATCCATTTCCCTTTTTTAATTTTCTAACCTATCTGCCCGATTAAGGGATCTGACATTCCACGCTCCGATCCGTAGAACGCCAGTTTTCTTTCTCCTGATAACGACGTCCTCAAGTAGTCCCCCCCGGAGATCCAAATGGGGGACTATTTTACCTCCAGAATATTTTACCCAAGAGGGCGCCATCATCATTTAATCATACAGTAAAGCTGCATGCCCTCGGGAAAAATTACGGCTGTAGTTTCCCCTTGCTTTCAGCCGTTCGCAGTACCAGCACAGCAAGGACGTTTTGGTTAGTGTTACAAAGCCAAGTCAGTCAATCATCCAGACTGTTGCCCCTGCAACTACTGAAAAGGCTGCTGCCCCTCTTCAGGAACCACACGTTTGACTGGCCTCTCAACAGATAGGCCTTCGTTGTGGTTGCACCTACGGTACGGCTATCTGTATCGTAGAGGCACGCAAGCCTCCCCACCAACGGCAAGGTCCATGGTTCATGGGGGGGATTTAATACAGTTTTTGAATCTATCTGTGCTTTTGGAAATCACTTTCTTTTGTGGAAAAGCTATATTAAAGTTATGCTTGAAAATGCTCATAGAATTTTCCATCTTTTCGTTGGTAATAGAGGTATCATATACTTCTCTCCAAGATTGTTCGCTGATTAGGTATTGGAAGTATTCAATATTTTTCCTACTATAAACCCTTTTATGGGTAATATTTTGTACACAGGTCGAAATGTGATTTACAGGTATGCTTAGTAATTGTGAAAGGTGGTCACTATAGCCGGTATCAAAGTTTTCTGATGTACAATCGTCCATGTTTACACATACCTGATCAAGGAGAGTGACACTAGTTTTTGTTACGTATGTTGGAGAGCTAAGAGTCAGAAAAAGCTTGTAGGCTTTTATAATATTTAATAATTTTTCCCTGTGAGGGCTATGGCTCAGAAACTCAATATTACAATCTCCACATAGTACCACTGTTTTCCCAGTTGTCTTAAGTTTGCCTAAAGCAAGGTCCAGTTTTCCCTTCAACATGTTACACCTAGGTATTTGTATGAGTTGGCTGATGCCAGCAGTGACTCATGGATATTATTGTAATGAAGTGCACAGTTTTACATTTCTGAACATTTAGATCATGTTGCCAATCTCTGTGCAATTTTGAAATCTTATCAAGATTTGACTGAATATTTATGCAGCTTTTTTCAGATAATACTTCATATGGATAAATGCATCATCTGCAAAAAGCCTGATGTTACTATTAATATTGTAGGAGTCCATAGTTTCACGGCAATATGTACTAATAAAAGTTTCTAGGACTTCCAGCCCCATCAAGTGGTTTAAAATCCATGAGCTTTCGGCTGATTACTCCTCAGCCATTGTCAAGTGGTGACTGTCTTCTGGTTGCTGCTGCTGACCTTATATAGCCACGCTGCCTGCCATGACGTCACTGGTACCCTCTCCACCACCATACATGGTAATGCTTGCATTGTGTGGTCACCGTGCCCGCTTTAACCTTCTGACGGCTGGGTCCCACTCTGTGCTTAGCTGCAGGTCGCTGTCCTTATTGTATGATGGAGAATATTTCAACCAGACAGTTGGCATTGCGATGGGCAGCCCATTAGCTCCAGCTGTAGCCAATCTGTTCATGGAGTACTTGGAAAATATCGCCCTGGACATGGCTCCTGAAAAGTCTAGTTGCTTTTATTGTTATGTCGATGACACATTCATTGTCTGGTCTCATGGATGTCAAAATCTGGGAGAATTCTTGGACCACATCAAAAACATCCATGACAACATCAAGTTCATGATGGAGATAGAGAGAGATGGTGGCATGGTGGCTTGCTGTTCCTTGATGTTCTCATCCGCTGGAAAAACAAATGGGTGTCCCACCCACAGCATTTACTGGGAACCCACCCACACAGACCGATACCTGCACGCTAACAGCTATCACCATCCATCACAGAAATGTTCTGTTCTGAGGACCTCAGTGCATCGAGCTGAAACCATCTCAGATTCTGAAAACCTGCCAAAGGAACTGAGCCACTTAAGGAAAGTATTCAATGAAACCAGGTGCAACAACTGCCAGATATTGCAAGTATTTCTGAAAATATGTAAGCAGAAAGACTCCGAGGAGGACTCGAAAAAGTTTGCATTCTTGTCATTCTGTGGCTCAATAACAGGGAAGATAAGCCCGCTCCTAAAGAGGTATAAAATCGATTCGGTCTTCAGGGTTTCAGCAAAAATTTGACAACTCTTCAGGTCTGTGAAACATGACATAGGCCTTAGAACACCAGGAGTACATAAAATACCATGCGGGTGTGGGCAGTTCTATATCAGACAGACTATATGTACCACTGAACAGCGCTGTGTAGAGCACGACAGATGTTTTCGTCTATGCTACCCAGAGAAATCAGCAGTAGCAGAGCATGCATTAGAAAATGGTCATTGTATTGCATTCAACGAGACATCTATTATCACACAAACTAACAGTTTTTGGGATAGCATAATAAAAGAAGCGATCTAAATAAAAATTTGTGACAACATGCCCATAAAGACGGTGGCCTGCAGCTAAGCACAGCATGGGACCCAGCCATCGGAAGGTTGAAGCAGGTGTCGCGGCCACACAACGCAAACATTACCATATATAGTGCCGGAGCATGTACCATTGACGTCACAGAAGACAGTGCGGCTATATAAGGATGGCAGCAGGAACTAGAAGACAGTGACCACTTGACAATGGCTGAGGAGTACTCAGCTGAACGCTCACAAACATTTCTCAAAAGACAGATTTTTGCATGAATCCAAAATGACATTATCCTTGTCCACAAATGGTTACTGGAGATTCATACTGTGTGTGGTAGAGCAGTGGTACAACATGCAACTGCCTTGAAAAAAAAGACATGTCTTATTAGTTCGTTACAGCAAGAGAACTTAGCGTCTGATGTAAAATGATGCCTTACTAGCCTCTGGTAAAACTTTGGTAATATGACTAGATTGCCTAATATCCTGCACTTAGTACCTTAGGATATGATGTTCCACCATAAGCATGGATTAGAAAGACATATTGTGCTGAGTTTAGTCCGTGTTCAATAAACAAACAGTGTTAATCCAAGTGTGGGTATCAGCCACCACCTTGGAACACCACATGGCATCTATGTTTAAGGAAGATAAAGAAGCAGAGCATATTTGACCCAAAGTGGTCAAAAGATTTCTGCCAAGAGTCACAAACTAGCAGCAAAAATTATGTCTGACTGCCTTTTGTTATCATTCATTTCAGAGATCGTATTTCAGAGTGTATCAGTTTCAAGACAATAGGTACTTGCTATATTTGTGCCTTGCACATTGGACTGTGTGTGTTCAAGACATAAATGTCTATACTGTTACGGAAAAAATTGACTCAGGCAGTTGTTAGCGCAACTGAGCAGGCCTAATGTAACTGAGGAGCTGCAGCTAGCCCAGATGTGCTCATTAACAGTTGTCTTGCCTCTACAGTCATCAGATCCAGTGGCTCACAGCACTGCAATCTAGGTGATTAAGCCAAGATATGTGACAAACAAAATTCCACCACTACAAGGCATGTTGGCCACTGAAGTATGCCCAGAGCTTGAGGTAATGGAGGTCAGGTTTTGCTTGACAGTGCACAGCTAAGGAACTTTGGGCACAGTACTACTGTACCCAGCCCAGACTGGTCAAGTTTCCTAAAGTACTCACCATTTGTCAACCTAAGTGACATGACGACAGAATGCCTTGGGCACAGAAAGCATTAGCCCTCAAAACCCAGAGAGATAATAATAGCTAAAACTTAACAATGTGCAAGTTGTCAATTGATCCATGTGCTCAGAAATGTTATTTTTAAGAGTTCAAGCCAGTGGTCACACATTCATTCCATAGCAGGAAGATAGGGCTGTATCTCCATTGCCGGCCACTATGTGCTGGGTGGTAAAGGTCTGTTACATTCAAAATGGAGCAAAGGGCATCTGCCAAGCCAACATAATGTGTATATTAATCTATAATAGCTGAAACCTCTGCATAACGAAAAGAACTTACCATTCATGTGTACAAATGAGTGGTCAAGGTTTCAGAAGGCAACTTACATATCAGCAAGCGAAAAAATGATTGAAGTTGTGTACCCAAAGTAGTCCTATTAGTAGAACGTTGAACCATGGAATTTCAATAACACTGATCCTTAAGGGAAACTGTGCAATTCCAAACAGAATTGGTGACTAGCGTTGTGAGGAACCGCTTAGAATTGTTACATCATACAATACCTGAGCAAAAGGGTCATGGTGATGTATTGTGATATCAGCAAAAAAATGCCTATATGTTAATGGGTGAGCATAAGTTCAGCAAGTCACAGTGACCACAAGGCCATACGGCATAGTTGGCCAAAAGCTTTCATCAATCACACTCTTCTTCTCATTGATGCCTGGCTTTCTGGTTTCACAACAGACAAAGCTTAAAAGTGGAATTACATGGAGTCCAACTCTGTGATCCTGTATGCCACATCTGCTATAACACATTACTTGGTTGCCTGGGTACCAATACACTTTGGCATAGTAATATACTGTGTTCCTTTTATGGCAGCATAAACAGTGGCTGCTGTTTAGAGTACTCAGTAACTTAAGTCATTAGTGAGCATGAGAGGAGACTCCTCCACTTTCTGATCCATTCCTGTACAGTACATATATTTTCTTAGTTTTTTGGGGCACTAATGGTACCAGAGTAGATGAGAAAGTTCTTCCTTTGGTTATTCTTCTTAGTGCAGTGCCTTCAAGACAATGTAAGAAAGATTGTACATTTATTTATACTAACCACACAAACAGATAAATAATTTTACAGAAAATTTACTGCAATTACTCTGTTGGACCTGTCACCATGCACAGGATTAAAATTTTTCATGTCTTATTGGTCTGATGAATTGTAAAGCATATAACTTAAAATCAAGGTTTTACATCAAATCCAAAACTATTCTAGGATTTCTCAAATGAAAGGTCAAAATTTACACCAAACACAACACAAAACAATGATATTCACACCACAAACATTTCTCAAAAGATATATTTTTTATGAATCCAAAAAGACCACATTATCAGTGTCCACAAATGGTTACTGAAGAGTAACTGTGCGAGAGAGGGCAATGGTACAACATGCAACTGCCTTGGAAAAAAGATGTGTCTTATTAGCTTGTTACAGCAAGAGAACTTAGTGTCTGATGTAAAATTATGCTTTGTTAGCCTCTAGAAAAAGGTTGGGAATATGGCTGGAATGCCTGACATCCTGCACTTAGTATTTCAGGACATAATGTTCCATCATAAGTATGCACTGGGAAGACATAGTGAAAGCATCTGCAAAACTAGTCCAGATAATAATGTATCTATGCCTACATTTACACCCCCTCATCATCCCCACAATCACCCACACACCCACCTTCTTCATGTGGCCCAAAATCCACAAACCCAACAGTCCTCTACACCTCATTGTTGTGCTTCCATTGAAACAATTTTCACTCTTGTTGATGAACACCTCCAACCAATTGCCTGAAATCTAGCCTCCCACATCAAAGACTTCCTTCGTCGACTTTCGACCATTCCCACCCATTTATCTCCCGGATCCATTACTGTAAATTCTGCTTTCCTATACATCAATATCCTTCATGCCCATGGTCTTGCTGCCAGCAAATACTACCTCTTCCAATGTCCTTCAGACTTGAAACCCACAACTTCATTCCTTGTACATCTTTTCATTTGGTCCCTGCAACTACTTTTTCTTTGAAGGGATGGTTCACAAACAAATCTGCAACACAGCCATGGGCATCAGCATAGCACCTTCCAATGCCAACCTGTATTTGAGCCATCTAGGGGAAACCTTCCTAGCATTCCAAAACTTCCAACGCCATGTCTGGTTCAGGTTCATTGATATCTTCATGATCTGGACTCAGGGGCAAGACACCCCATCCACTTTCCACCCATCCATTTTACCTTGCCCTCCCCTACCCACCACACAACCTACATGGATGTTGAGCTCCACATCTCTGATTGCTCGATTCACACTTCTGTCCACATTAAACCCACCAACCACCAACACTACCTGCATTTTGACAGTTGCAATCCCTTCCACACTAAAAAATCCCTCTCCCTCCCATACAGCCTGGCCAGTCATGAATGATGTATGTGCAGTAATGAGAACTGTCTTGTCCAGTACAGTGAAGACCTCATAATATCACTCTCGACTGGAACAACTGAACCATATCCTTCATCAGGGGTCTGATGATCTCTCATCCTGCCCTGGCATGAGGCAGTGAGGGCCATACAACCCAAGAGCCTTCCCACCCCTCCTCAACTGTTGAGACCCCCACCCAACCTACACAGGAACCTATTCCATCCCTATGCTGCTCCTACTCCCAAACCAAGAAGTAAGACCTGCCCAACACCCACTCAGCACCTCCTACTCCAATCCCGACTCAGGCCTATCCTGCCCAAACAGAAGCTGGGCCATCTGCAAAAGCAGCCACATCACATACCAGCTCTATTGCAAACTCTGTGCAGTGTTATATATTGGTATGACCACCAACCACCAGGATGAATGGTCACCCCCAACTGTTGACACGAACAAAGTTTATCACCTAAGCTCAATTTCAACATCTGCTCCACAACCTGAGCCATCTAGTTTCTTCCTTCCACCACCAGTTCCTCTGACCTGCAGAGATGCGAGTTATTGTTGCAATACATTCTCCACTCCCATAATCAAGCTGGCCTTAATCTCAGGTAATCCACTGTCCCTGCAGCCTCCTCCCAACAGCTTCCTCTCCCTTTGTCCTGTCACTCCCTCCCAGGTCAAATCCCCTTGTCACCTTCAGTGTGTGCTGCTTTCCACTGGCTACTACAATTGTGCCTGTCTGTATAACTGCCACCTCCCCACCCCACTTCCCCCACATTCACACATTCCTAGCTGCCTCCCTCTGAGCCACTACCCACCCACCACCAGTCCGTCTCCCTACCTCCCTCTTCCTCTACCCACCCAATGTGACACTACTTCCCACCACAACCGGTCCACCTAGCAAAAAAATAACATCAGCACTGTGAACTTAGCCGGCACCATGTAGGGGCACAGATGTGTGTATGCCTATTTTATTTTACTCTAGCTCCTCAAAGGATAAATGCAGAAACTTACTTTCTATTGACAACTCAATGTTTCTGCTTTTTGGTAAGTGGTCTCCTTTAATCCTAAAGTATTTACATTTGTACTACATTAAGTCCTATATGGTGCGTACCAGTAGCTGCTTTGCACAAAAATATCATTTCTCCGACAACATAGTTTCCTTTGTGAACTGCTGGAAGAACAGCCATCAGTTAGGCTTGATCTCACTTCAAGTTTTTCCAATTTCAATGGGTCATTTTTAGAGAAATATGTGGAAGAAAGTTACATGTTGCATATGCTTCTTGGAATGTACACTCTTGGAATTCTAACATTAAGTTTAAATGGTAGAACACCTTCCTTGCAGAGTTTGCCATTAGATTTTAATGAGCATTTCTGTGACAGCTTTCTCACTTACTGAGCAAACTTGTGATGAAACACACTTTTTTATTGGACCTCTTGCTTTACCACTACCTAGTAAGGACCCCAGACCAATGATCAGTACTGTGAGAGTTCTGTATGCTTACTCCTTTGTGGGTGAAATATATTTTCTTAGGACTTTTCCAATGAATCTCAATCTGGCATTTGCCTTTCCTACAACTAGTTCTACATACTCATCCCACTTTAAATCATTCTGGACACAAGCTGGATTGAATTGAATTTTATCTGATCCTGCAGAATTACATAGTGTACACTGAATGTATATGTAATATAGGATGTCAAAAATATAAAACATTCAATATCACATATTTCCTAACCATTTTTCTTGCATTCTAACATAACTGATTATAAGTAACAATATATACAAATTTAATGTGATAAGGACTCTTCAACACTGTAAAATTCCTTTTCCACCAGATAGTCCTTGAGGTCATTTGAAAAGTTAGCGCCATGTATATTGCCACACAGTTTTTTTAGGCAGACTTCTTAGTAATTTGATACCTGAGTCAGCATTGTCAGTCAGTAGGGTATGCTTCATATGTCACTCTTCCTCTGTGTTTTGTGGGTGTGTATACTTTATATTTGCAGAAGGATGTAAAAGTTAAAATGTCTAGTCTTCTGAAGCAGTTTCAGCATGTTTCCGAAGTCTTTCTTCAGTAGGTATGGTTCAAAGAGTCCGTGGTATTCTATGCACAGAAGCTCTTTGTCTGCATACTGTGATAGCTGCCTCATTAAGAACATGATGGAGCTGAGTTTCTTACAGGCAGAATTAATATGTTGCTTTCATTTCAGCTCATTATCCACAATAATGCCTAAGAATTTAGTGGTTCTGCTTCTTCCAGTCTCATTTCATCTCCCGCTAATCCCTTGTGCACAGGCTTCTCTTTATTTATGAACACTGCATGCATAGTCTTTTTTAGGTTTATAACAAGTCCATTTTTCAGGAGCCACTGAGCTGTGGTGCTTGCAGATGTGTGTGCTCTTCTCTCAAGCTGTACCATATTTTAGCCATTGTTCAATATTTTCATGCCATCTGCATACAATATCTTCTTCTCCTTCTCTTCAACACCTATGTCATTAACAAGCAGATTAAACAGCAATGCCCCCATTGCAGATCCCTACAGCACTCCATATTTGATGGCTTTGGTTTCTGACTGACATGCATTTCCTGTTGATACATATTGCTTCCTGTTGCATAAGTATGATTCAATACACTCACCTGCCTGTCCTTGAATTTGATAGTTTTCTAATTTTCTTATCAGTATATCATGGTCAGTATCGCCAAATGCTTTGGAGAGATCCAGAAACATTGTAGATACAATTTGTTTTTTATCTAACAATTGTATAATGGAATCTGACAGGCCAGCAATCTTTGATTGTTGATTTACTGTTTCTGAAACCTTGATGTACTGGTATAAGGATGTTGTATTTCTCCAGATAATCAACTAATCTATTGTCCATACCCATTTCCAGGTATTTTTAGAAATCTGATATCAGTGAAACTGGCCTGTAGTTTTTAGGGTCATCCTTCTCCCTTTCTTCTACGATACCACCATGCTTATCTTCAGTTTTACTGGATAAATTCCATCTCTGAAAGAGTTGTTTACTCCTACATATTTTATGGTTGCGGCTGTTTCCAATGATTGCTTGCCAATGCGTATCTGTTTAAGAGTAGTGGTCATATTTGTTTGTGTTAGAGTCAGCTGATAGTCCCTAAACCAAGTGTCAATGTTCTGCGGATCTTTTTGCATTTTGTTAGCTACAGTTGTCTGGGACTGTGACTTCCCATACTCCCAACAGTATAATATGTATACTGCCTTGTGAAGTGCCCTGCATTATTCACTAGATAACTTACACATATCGTAAATAGCGACAACCTCAAAACAAATCTTTACACATATCGTAAATAGCGACAACCTCAAAACAAATCTTTGGGGTACACTCAAAGTTACTTTAATATCTTGTGATTTATCTTCATTATGAATGACATGATGATTTGTCCATGTGCATAAGACCTCAAACCAATCAAAAAGCAGGACCAATATTCTGTATGCTTGTAACTGTTCACTTTCCAGAAGCAAAGGAAGACAGCATTAATCTGGATGCCACAGTCTACTGACTTCAGGATCTCACACACAGATGAAGCTAATATAGGAGAGTATGCTTCCATGGCCAGTGTTGATTTGAATAAAATACTTTTGAGCATTAAGTCACACAATCAGTCTACTGACTCGTTTGATGTGGCCACCCTCAAATTCTTCTCCTGTAACACCCTCTGTATCTCACAGTAGCATTTGCATCTCACGTCCTCATTTATTGGTTGAATGTTTTCCAGTCTCTGTATCCTTCTACAGTTCTTACCCTCTACAACTCCCTCTGATATCAGATATCATTGGAATTGTTAGTTGATGTCTTGAACACACATCCTGTCCTCATGTCTCATCTTCTTGTCAGCATTTTCCAAATGTTCCTTTCTTTGCCAACTCTGTGGAGGACATCCTCATTCCTTATCTCACCAATCCATCAAATTTTCAACAACCTTCTTATAACCACATCTTAAACAATTTGATTCTCTTCTTTTGTGGTTTCCCCACTGTCTATGATACAGTTCCATACAAAGCTGTACTTGAAATGCACATTCTCACAAATTCCTTCCTCGAATTAAGGCCAGTGTTTGACACAAGCAGACTTCTTTTGGCCACAAATCAATGACAAAGGCCTACAGTTATGCATATCTGTTCAATGACAATTGCGGACAATGGGTATCTGTGTCTTTCTTGATTGCTTGGAACTTACTCCATTGGTTTACAATAAACTACTGTTCACAGCGATAGTTTTATCCCCACGACTCAAGGTTAATATATTTTAAAATGCTGAGAGCTCTGAAAGACCATCCTTTAATATCCCTCTGGTAAGGGAATAAAATATGTTTTGACCAAGAATCAGTACCAGAAATTCATTGAATTTTTTAAACTTAAAATGTTGTATTTCACTGTTTGTTCCCAAACCATAAAAACGAGACATTAGTCCTTTGGCTGCTGTTGATGAGTTAACTTACATTCCATTACTCTCCTGGCACTGTTAAGAGTGGCCTCTAGTTTTCCTTCAGTCCTACTGACAAGTTAACTCAGGCCACCTTGCTGATCCCTAACCACTAATGATGAGCTTAGGTGCACCATCACTCAGATACCTGAGTGCTGTTAACAAGTTTAAGTGTACAGCAGAATTTCACAGTCCTGGCCCTCAAATCTGTTTGGGTACTTTGTTGTGATCTCTTTTAGTTGCATTCAACTTCACATCATGCCTTACTGTGTATGGGGAATGGTAGTACAGTGTTTTTCTCTTTATTTATTCTGAAAATAAAATAAAAGAAGTTGTGGCTGCACTGAGGAAGAGATTATAGAGACTTGTGCAAAGTGATATTAGATCTTGATGTAAGTGCTAACACATCCACAGATTATGGAAGCAAAAGTCCTAAGATGCTCATGTCAGCAGATGTAACACACGACAGCCTTATGTTTCAACAAAAGATGTAACTGACAGTTTCTGCTGATCTGAAGAATCTGAAAGCGGAAGTGACTGTAACTTTAGGAATGTGTTAACAAAATCAGATCAGAAATTATTGAAGAAAAAGTCATCTTTACATCTGTGCAGATTTCTAACAACCATATATTGGCAGAGAAGCTCACACATTGGAAACTAATTTTTGCCCCAATGATACTACAATAATGTCCACTTTGGCAGTGTTCAATCATAGTGTGACTGAAGATGATGTTACAGAAAGCACTCAAGAAATGATCAGCACAAGGCAAAGCATTAGGTGGTGACACAGTAATTTCAGCACCTAGCAAGCATGTCTCCAGCAGCCAAAGGGTTAATGGTTAAAGAGTCATTTAGAAATTTTTCAGCTGAAAAGTAAAAACTAGTTTTTCTTTTTCCACTTATTCTTCTAGCCTCATAATCATTGGCTTCAACTGAAATATCATCATTGCTATCATGAAGGAAGGGCAAAAAATGGTGCAGGCAACCACAGGAAATAGCCACATCATAAAATATCTAGGAGTCAGTATCCAGAAACATTAAAAGTGACCAGTTGCAAGAAAGGTGATGTCAGACTGACAGATCATTTGCAGAATCTTCATTAAATGTATCTGACCTCCAAAGACAATTGTTCACAATTCTCTTATTCAACTGTTTCTGGAATATTATTTGCAAGTCTGAGACCCTTATTAGGTACAATTAATAGCCAAGAAAGAAGTGCTTCAAAGCAGATAACTTTGTGTCAACAGGTTCATTTAGAAAGTCTGAGATTGTCAAAAAGGTGTGTACACAAGTCCAGTGACTCTTGAGCATCATAGGAAAGTTAAAACCATACACTGTGAGAGTGCATGCTGTGTGAAGAGTCAAGACACATATCACTTCCTCCAACAAATATCTCACTAATTGACAATTACAGCAAAATCAGATAAATTCAAGCTTTGCAGAGATCATATGGAGGTTTACTGACAATGGAATGAAAACAGAGGACAATAATAATGGGGTATCTTCTGTTGCATACATTAAGGTCAATTGCAAGGTATCGATGTGTGGAGCAAATAAAAGTGACCAGGACAAGTGGATACGATTGGACAAGAATGTATACATATAACCACACCTCAAGACATGCATATCATGTGGATACCTGCCATGTGATCCACACTGGTTCAGAGCGTAGTGCGGACTGTGTCAATGTGAGTGGAGTAGTGCAAAGGGGACATTGTTATTCACAGTGGAGCAGCAGGAGTCTGTTGTGGAAAGTTTATGTGACAACAAAGTCATGGAAACGGTGTGGTCAATTGTTCACCAAGAAGTTTGATGGTGTCAAAGTGCCGGCAAAGAGTGCCATGCAGTGCTTAGTCTGAAAATGGCGTCAGACTGGATCTGTTATGAACAAGTCAAAAATCATTCCAAAACGTGGCCGCACACCAGAAAATGTGGCTGCAGTTCACCACAAAATGCTTCAGAGCCCTACCAAATAAACCCAATGGCTGTCACAAAAGACTGGCATATCACGTCGATCATGTGGACGAATATTCTACCTGGACCTGCACATGTTTCCCTAGCAAGTGTCTGTCTGTGCATTAAAACCAGTGGATGTTCCTCAGTGCCTCCAGTTGTATGAGTGTCTGTTCACTAAGATAACAATGAATGGCATGGACATGGATCTGTTCTTTGTCCGATTAAGCCTGGTTTCACCTCAGTGGTTATGTCAACTCACAGAATCACAAGTTCTGGGCAATGGAGAATCTGCATAACTTCCACAAAACAGCTTTGCTTGATAAGAAGGTTGGGATTATGTGTGCAGTGCCTGCATGCTACATTATTGATCCCATCTCCTTTCAGATTTCGGCACTTTACAGTGCCAACACTTTGAAACTATTTATGACAGCATTAACAGAGAAAGAAAAGAACTACAGTTATTTCCAAAAGTATAGAGCAACTGCCAAAACAGCTGGTTGAACCTTGGAGCACATTTACACAATCTTCATGCCTGACACAGTTGTTAGCAGAGGTCAGTCTGGTTGCAGCCCTAGTTGGCCACCCAGCCAAAGTGTGCAGTTACTTTGTGTAGGGAGCCCTCAAGTCTAAGTTGTATTTAACAACCCTCATAATCTTCAACACCTGCCGCAGAACATTTCAGATGAGATCTCAGCAATTCCAGCAGTCAAGCTTCGATCCACCTTCAGCAGGTTATTGACCAGGGCTCAAATGTGCCAAGAGATGAATGGTGGTCACTTTCAACATCTGCTATAGTAAGGTTAGTTCTGTATTTCCTTTCCTCTACTGTGTTTCTTTGTACTCTGGAACTCTGTTCTCCCAGACACTTTTATTTGCCTCACCTTGCAGATATAGGTAGAAATGATCACACGTGTTATCTGTAGAGAAATGATCATGCATGTGTTATCTGTACAGAAAAGCCCATTTATACTTATTTAGTGTGTGATTAACAACAGTGTAATAATTCCTCGTAAATTCTATAAGTGACTGAAGAGTCATAGGGGTTCCAGGCCAGGCCAATGGTTAAATCAAAGTCTTCCTAAAGTCATCATAGTCTTTCATTCACATTTAGATTTACTAAAATAGTTTATGGTCCTGCAGAGCTCTTGCCACAGTCTCTCTTTGTGTTCCTTAATTGTTTGGTGACATTTCATCCTGTAGTAGTTGTTTCTGCCATTGTCAGTCTTAAGGTCAGTTTGGTGCAGCTCTCCCCACTGCTCTACCTTGTGCAAGCCTCTTCATCTCTAAATAACTACTGGAACCTACATCCATTTCAAGCTGCTGTTGTACTCATGTCTAGGTCTCCCTCTAAAATTTCCCCTGCCCTCCCCCTTCCCTCTCCTCAACACCAAATTTCCTTCCATTACCAAACTGACTATTCCTTGATGTGTCAGGATGTGTCCTATCAAGCCATCCCTTCTTTTAGTCAAGTTATGCCACTTATTTATTTCTTCCTCAATTTGATTCATTGCACCTCATTAGTTATTAGATCTACCTATCTAATTTAGAGAATTCTTCTGTGGCACTACATTTCAAAAGCTTCCATTCTCTTCTTGCCGGAATTGTGTGTCATCCACATTTCACTTCTGTACAATGCTATACTCCAGACAAAAACCTTAAAAAAGGATCTCTACAGTTAAATTTTGTAATAGATGCTGACAAATTCCACTTTTCCAGAATTATTTTTCGTGCCCTTGCCATTCTCCATTTTGCAGCCTCTCTACTTTTGGTGTAATTAACCAGTTATTTTGTTACACAAATAGCAACAGACATCTATTACTCTTAGTTTCTCTTTTGCTAATCTAATTCCCCCAGTATTGCCTGATTTAATTTTATTAAATTCCATTGCATTAGATTAACTTCTGTTGATATTCAATTAGAACCTCTTTTGAAGATGCTACCCATTCCAATCAACTGTTCCTCCAAATCTTTGCCATCTCTTTAGAAAATTACAATGCTATCAGCAAGTCTCAAAGTTTTTATTTCTTCTGTGTGAACTTTAATTCCATTACAAAATTTCTCCTTGGTTTTCTTTATTGATTGCTCAGTGTAAAGAATGAATAACACTGAGGGCAGGCTAGTCCTGTCTCACTCCCCTTCTCAACCACTGCTTGCATTTCATATCCTTTGACTCTTTATCACTGCCATATGGTTACCATAAAAGTTGTAGATAGCCACCAAGACTCTGTTTTTTATTCCTGCTTCCTTCAAAATGTCAAAAAGTGTAGTCCAGGCAACACTGTCAAAATCTTTCTGTAAGTCTACAGATGCTAAAAATGTAGGTTTCCCTTTTTCAGCCTACCTTCTACCAGTTTCTCCATTCACTGTAAATAATTTGTGTCAGTATTTTGCAAGCATGACTTATTAAGCTTATTTTTGGTAGTATTCACACTTGTCAACTTCTGCCTTTGTTGGATTTGAATTATTACATTCTTCAAGAAGCCTGAGCATATTTCACATGTATCAAGTCTTGCATACCAGATGGGATATTTTTGTAATGGCTGGCTCTCGCAAGGATCTCTGTAATTCTGAGGGAATGTCATCTACTTCATGGACCTTGTTTCCATGTAGGTCTTTTAGTAACCTGTCAAGTTCTTCTTGTGGTATCATATCTTCCATTCATCATTATTTAATTTCTCTTTCCTTTCTACAATACTGCCTTCATATTCAGTTCCCTTGCATAGCCCTTCTGTCCGCCCCCGGTAGCTGAGTGGTCAGCGTGACGGAATGTCAATCCTAAGGGCCCGGGTGCGATTCCCGGTTGGGTCAGAGATTTTCTCCGCTCAGGGACTGAGTGTTGTGTTGTCCAAATCATCATAATTTCATCCCCATCGACGCGCAGGTCGCCAAAGTGGCGTCAAATCGAAAGACCTGCACCAGGCGAAAGGTCTACCCAACGGGAGGCCCTAGCCACACAACATTTCATTTCATTTTATAGCCCTTCTATATATTCATTCAAACTTTCAGGTGTCTGTTATTTGCTTAGTACTGGTTCGCCATCCAAGGTTTTGATGCTCAGCTATTTATTCTCTTATTTTCTCCTTTCATCAGTTACATTCAATATATCCTATGTTAATTCAATGATTTCTATTAAGTCTTGTCTTTTTACCTATTTGATACTCTACTGCCTTCAGTGTTTCATCTCTCAAAACTACTCATTTGTCTTCTAATGAATTTCTTTCCCCTGCTTCAGTCAAATGTTGCCTAATGTTCTCTCTGAAACTCTTTACCACCTCGTTTTCCTTACATTTATCCAACCCAATCTCCTTCAGTTCATAACCAATGACTGCTCAAGAAGCTCACTTTCTTCTGCTGTTGCCTGATATTTGAACCTCAGCAGTGCTGCATGACTGCTCAGTTCCTGAGTGGTACTTCTCACTCACTCAAGAGTAAGTTGTCTTTAATTCTAATGTGAAGACTTTTTTCACAGCATGTGTGTATCATTTTGGTAATGATTGGACAGCATGTGTGTATCATTTTGGTAATGATTGGAGAAGACTGCATGGTGGTGTTGGCTTGTGTACTCTGTCTAGAATTAAGGAGAAATCATGAAACTCTCAACAGCACACTATATCCATTAAAATCTCCACAAAGGAGAGTATGAAAGTTTTGTAATGAGGTGGCTGAAATCCTCACAGTCTATAATTTAACACAGTGGCAGGTAAAGGAAGATTGTTACCTCATACTGCATGTGAACTGTTACATCAAATGTTCGCATGCCAGAGCTAAGAGGGAGATACACAGAGTGGTACAGCTCTCTCCCCAGATAAGACTATATGCATGATTTGCTTCATAGCCTGTGATCCTCCTTTGTTATCACATATTTTCCAGTTGGCTAATATTTTCCGATTACCAAGTCAGGTATTGGGCAATATACAATTACCAGTCAAAGAAACAAAAACAAATGCAGCAGGTCCCATCAGGAACAAGAAAGTGAAATGCACAGATAATGGTAGAAATGAAGAGGATTTTAAGCTCTAGATCAGGCCACATATACCCTTCCCTTTTCGTAACTGCCATATTCATTTGGATGAAACTGTTAAACATTAACATTTTAAAAAATCACACAAGACAGTGAATTCAATCAATTTGTTAATAAAACACTTGTCAGCTACACTGAAGTCTTTTTTGATTTCAGCAGCTGATAACTGAGGGATTTTTCTCTGCTGCAAATATGCTAAGTGTGAGTTCAAAGAGCAATCTAGACTTGAATTCCAGATCTACAAACAGTTTTCATCACTCAGGAATTTCAAAGCAAGTAACTGACTCAAACATGCAATATCAGTGGGTCCTTTGGTCTGGTCTAGTCTAGTCTATGATTCTGGTGGTGATGAATGGGTTTCTGAGGGACTCAAAAGGATGACTATCAGTCCCTTTATCCTCATAATGAATGAGTCTACAGTAGAGTTTCGTGAATAATGAAGGATGGGAGCTGGGTCAAGAGCTGTGACACTGTCATAAAAAAGTGATTTACGGAGAACATGATTTGAGTTCCAGTAAAAGAAAATGTAGGACATGCAGGTAGAGCAGCGGGAGGAAGTGCACAGGTGAAGGTTCCCTTGGAACAAGATCTATGATGTACCCATACAACTCCTCTTACCCCGCCTCCCTTTGTACCGATTCTAGGAGAGGATATCTAAAAAAAAAAAGGAAAAAATTAAATATTTTATTCGTTATGCAGATAAATAATGCTTAGACAGATTTCAACTATAGGGAGGTATGATTTAGAGTCTATGTATGGGCAGGGATGGATTGGGGTGATATCCCTGGGACAAAACAAGTGGCAAGAGGCATTCCCTTCTCAATTACACCCTGTAAGATTAAAACACAGTCTGCTTAAGCTGTAATGTCAGCTAAACTCTGTGGTAATGACCGACTGAAATGTAATCTACACTGTAGACTGAGTGAGTCTAGACATGTCTCAAAGATGTGGCATTGTGTTGAAGTCATTTTTCATAAGAATGGTGAAGGTTCTATCACAGTCACAATGTGGCTGGAAAGCTTATGACCATGAGCTGCTTGCTGTGTTTGAAGCAGTAAAATACTTTCACCCGTTGGTAGAAGCCCATTCATTCATAACTTTCAGTGACAACAAGCCCCTAACTCAGGCATTTTGGAACAATAGTACCAAATGTACGCAATTTCAATTCTGGCAGTTGGTGTATGTGTTGTTCTCCATAGGCATCTGCCATATTTCTTGAATTGACATCATTGCCAAATGCTTGTCTAATGGCTGCACCATTATCTCTCTTCCTGTGAACTATGAGGATGTTGGTGAAGAACAAGAGAATGAAAAACAACTGGGCAGCCTCTGCCATGACACTTCCAGCAACCTACAGGTTGTGCTAGTGTCCATTCCTGGCTCTGCCTGCAATATTTGGTGTGACATTTCAACAAGCACATACCGCCATTTTCTCCCGGAGAAATTCTAGCACAGTGCTTTCAACCATGTCCACAGATTGTCACACCCTGGCATCAACACCACTGTGTCACTCATGGCCACATGTTTTGTCTGCTCAGGACTACAGAAAGACTGCCATCAATGGGCATGCACCTGCACTGCATGCCAGCTTGCCAACGTTGGGAGACACACCTGTGCACCCATTGGCATCTTTCATGATGTGACACATCACTTTGCATGTGTCCATGTGGACATTGTGGGCCTGCTCCCTCTGTACCAAGGCAAGCTTTATCTGCCGACGATGGCAGACTGTTTCATATGCTAGCTCGAGGCAACGTCATAGAAGACACCACCACCAAGACAGTCACCCCTTTCTCTGCCAACACAAGTGTTGCACACTTTAGGTGCCCGAGTCATGTCACAACAGACTGAGGCCACCAGTTTGACAAGCCACCCGACTGTGTGGTGTGCAGTTACACGGAAGTACCAGCTACTACCTGGCACCTCCCAACATCATCGTCAAGCAGCTCCAATGAACACTGAAAGCTTCCCTAACTTGCCACGGTGCTACCTGGATGGAAGCACTTCCACTGGTACTGCTCGGCCTACAAGTAACACGGAAAGAAGAGATCAGCACTTCACCTGCCGACCTCATGTAGAGACAACCCCTCGCCATTCCTGGTGATTTTATGGAGGAGGTACCAACATCCTGCAAAACATTGGCCACTCCACTGGCAGAATGTCAGTGCAGCCACATGGCCTGCCTCCAACCGCATTCTCTGATGTGGCAAAGCACTTGCAAAGTGTTCATACATGCTGACCTACAGCACTGGCTACTTCATGTTGTGTATCGACATGGTACAGCCACCATTTCGGCTTCCCTGCTTGGGACCATGCCGCATTATCACCCACAGCTAGAGAAAGCTTGAAACTGAGTGCAACGGCAAGACAACCCAAATGTCAATCGACAGAGTCAAGCTGGCTTACATCTTGACCATTCCTGCTGCCGTTCACTTCTTTGAGCCACTAGAAGACCTATTAATGAATGACACTTCCCCCTCCACTAGTCAGACAGAGCTTGCACCATGGCCACCCAAGACGCATGCATGCCACTAGCTATCATTGCGACACAGCCCCACCCCACTTCGTCCAGCTAGTCAGCACAGCCACTCACAGCACATTCACCACAGTCGACTGGGCCACCCCCACCACAGCCGCCAGCAGACTACATCACATACTCTGGCCACTGCGTCCATTTCAAATGTCTGTGCTGCATCACCTACCAGACTCATCTCCTGATGTAACAGCAAGCTTTCACTTGTACGTAGGCTCGCCCGCTCATACTGTAATCATCAGTGGAGACTTTAATCATCCAACATTTAAATGGGAAAATTACAGTTTTTTTAGTGGTGGGCATGATAAGATATCCCGTGAAACTTTACTAAATACCATCTGTGAAAACTAACTAGAACAGATAGTTAAGAACCCCACTCGTGATGGAAATACATTGGATCTAATGACAACAAATAGACCTGATATCTTTGAGGATGTCCACATTGAAAATGGTATCAGTGACCACGGCACAGTTGTGGCAACGATGGTTACCAAAGCACAAAGGACAGCTAAAACAAGCAGAACGATATATATGTCTAGTAAACTAGATAAAAAAAATCTTTAGTGTCATATCTGGATGAGGAACGTGAAACTTTCAGCACAGGTCAGAAACATGCAGAGGAACTGTGGCTCAAGTTTAAAAGAATAGTTGACCATGCAGTGGATAGATATGTACCCAGCAGAACAGTTCATAATGGGTGGGAAACTCCATGGTATAGAGACACTGTAAAAAGCTTACAAAGAAATCGAGATTACTGCATAATAGGTGTAAAAAAAATGCAGGGCCGTAGATAGAGATGCTGAATGAAATGTCTTTGGCTGTCAAGAGAGCAGTGCATGATGTCTTCAATGATTACTGTAGCAGAATACTGTCAAATGACATTTCACAAAATCCAAAGAAATTTTGATTGTATGTAAAGGCCGTTAACAGCACCAAAGTTAGCATTCAATCCCTAGCAAATGAGACAGGATCTGAAACTGAGGGTATCTAAGCAAAAACTGGAGGGCTTAACTTCATTTTCAAATGTTCCTTTAGAAAGGAAAACCCAGGAGGTTTGCCCCAGTTTAATCCTTGTACCACTGAAAAGATGAATGAAATAAGTATTAGTGTCAGTGATGTTGAGAGACAGCTGAAATTGTTAAAATTGAACAAAGCTCTAGGCCCTAATGGAATCCCTGTCAGATTCTATATTGAATTTGTGGCTGAGTTAGCCTCTGTTCTAACTATGATCTATTTTAGATCCTTCAAACAAAAAAACCTTACTCAGTTCTTGGAAAAAGGCACAGGTCACACCTGTATACAAGAAGAGTGATAGAAGTGATCCAAAAAACTACGGTCCAATATCCTTGACATTGGTTTGTTTTAGACACTCAGAACATATTCTCACCTCAAACATAATGAGGCATCTTGAACAGAATGACCATCTCAATGCCAACCAGCATGGATTTTGAAAACATTGATCATGTGAAACCCATCTCACACTGTTCTCACATGACATACTGAAAGCTTTGGATCAAGGCAACCCGGTAAATACAGTGTATCTTGATTTCTGAAAAGCATTTGATTCAGTACTGCACCTACACTTTTTGTCAGAAGTATGATCATATGGGTATCAAGAAAAATTTGTGACTTGATTGAGGACTTTTTGGTAGGGAGGACACAGCAGGTTATCTTTGATGGAGAGTCTTCGTCAGATGTAGAAGTAACTTCAAGTGTGCCCCATGGAAGTGTGTTGGGATCCTTGCTGTTCATGTTGTATATTAATGACGTTGCAGACAATATTAATAGTAAAATCGGGCCTTTTGCAGATGATGCAGTTACCTACAATGAAGTAGGAGGGGAAGTGCAGTCAGTCTACAAAAGAGATTGCTTACAAATCACTCATGCGACTAGTTCTAAAATATTGCTCAAGCATGTCGGACCCATACCAGATATGACTAACAGGCAATATTGAACATATACAGAGAAGAGCAGCATAAATCGTCACAGGTTTGTTTAATCTGTGGAGAATATCACAGAGATAATGAAGGAACTGAAATGGCAGACTCAAGACAGATGCAAACTATCCCAAGAAGGTCTATTAACAAAGTCTCAATAACCAACTTAAATTGATTACAAGAGGGACATGCTACAACTCCCTACATATAGCTCACACAGGGATCCTGAGGATAAGATTAGGAATAACTACTACATGCACAGAGGCATTCAAACAATCATTCTTCCCATCCTCCATACGTGAATGGAACAGGAAGAAACTCTAATAACTGGTACAATGGGACATTCCCTCTGCTATGCACTCACAGTTGTTTGCAGAATGTAGATGTAGATGTAAATGTAAATGTACATAACAATGCCCCTGCTGTAGATGCTCTGTTTCCAGTGAGCTGCGTCATCAGCACATCTTCTCCAGCCGTGCTCTGGAAATCACCTCACATGTAACTGACTGGCTGTTTGTCACAGTTTCTGGACTCTCATTCTTGTCTCTATGCCTCCGCCGTATCAGATGTTGAATATTAACTTCTGCACCCGTCTTCCGTGTCCTTTACCATCGAGTTCCGGTCATCTCCCTCTGTGCTGCCAGGCTTCTCTGCTGCAGTTCTGGAAACCATGTTCACATGACAACACTGTAATCGTATGAGTATAGATATTTGAGCAAGTTTAGACACTTTGTGTGATCTCCTTGCCTCTGCTGTGCCAAAGCACCGAGCCCAGATTGAATTCCACTCCACGCTTCTGCACTCTAGTATGTCAGTGAACTTTAAACAGTGCAACTCGTGAATGCTTTAGTTCATTTCCTTTCCATCAACAGGTTTTTTTTTTTTTTTTTTTTTTTTTTTTTTTTTTAGGTGACCCAGGATGCTACAACAGACTCTGTCTGTACAACACACTGAGGAATACACCATGGGGGAAGCTCTGTCTATGGAGTAAGTGGGTAATTTATAGCAGTTCCTTGAGGCTAGCCACTTGTTACTACGGACAATTCCCAGCTAGCACAGCCTGCCACTACTGTCATTAGTCATCTGCGTGAGAACACACCCACTGTTCACCCGCGCAGTGATGTCACGTGACACTGGCCAATCACAATCGATGGCCTGCTGCCATTGCACTCGCGCTGTCGTCACAACAAAACAGGTGAAAACCAAACATCTGTAACATAAGCTCAGCTCCCGAGCTCCTCTCTCCAAGGGGAGATCTGTGTGGCAGCCATGCTGCAAAAAATGCATGAACGGATCAGAGCCACTCACGGATGGCCCAAGTTAGCTGCACCAGATATCTGCCAGCACATGTACCTACCTTTAGGCAAAATTCTGGCAACATGTGACTCACATGGGCTTGGGTCAGCAAAGAGCAATGGCAATTCGAACTGAGCCACCGTATAATACAGACGCATTTTTCCAGAGTCTATAACTGCAAACCCTGGACTACATGGGTCGAGCTTAATAAGAGCTCCCCACTGATGTGTATGGAAGTTTGTTTGTTGCTCTCCATTTGTTACCTCTTTTGCTTTGTCACGTTAGCAAAATACATCATGCCCCATAATTGCGAGGAAAATTGTCCATTCTAGACACGTGTCAATTGTTCTCACACAATTTGATAACATATTCGTCACTGAGTAGCGTATTCATTTTTACAGAATAAATACATCTTCAGCAAAAGTGTACTTAACAGTTCCCGTTACCACACTGTCACCAAAGCCTACATGCTGAACAGTGTGTGAGTGCGATAGTAAAGTTGAGTCACTGTATGACTGAAATGCAAGTGGCAATACCTACACATTCCTATTTCAGAACTATCAAGATTTGTTGTCAGCATGGCTTTTAAAATGGGATACTTGCTTCCACAAGGAGACTATTGACATAGCTTATGGATATTGCCACTCTGAAGGTGGTTTCCACCTTGGTGCAAAGGCTCTAGTAGGCTTAAAACTGAAACAACTATGGCGCATCCATAGTCTAATCCGATTAAAATCAATGATGGGAAAAATTTTACTAGAACCCATTGATCTTCTCCCCAAGAAGTGTTTCAAATGATGTGTATAGAGTTTAATTTCTGCAGACAAGATTTCTTGAGCTGCTTTATCTGTGGTAACCACACCTGAGGTCAAACAGCTGTCCTGAAAAATGAATATCACTGTACCATTTCTGGCCACTGCCTCCAGATATAATTCAGGATGTGAGTGGGCGAATCAAATTCTGCAGAAGAGCATGACCCAGTATTTTGTAGGCATATACTGGCACTCACGATTTTGGGACCAAACTCATGTCTTTTGAATGGCCGTTTAGAAGTGATGTTTGCTGAATGTAGTGACTTACAACTACAGTACAGACAGAAATTATCAACATGGTAAGCCAATGATACATCTGATCCAGTAATGGTAGCAATTTTGTTTATACCAGTTACAAAGAAGGTAATGTTCAAGACTGATATTTGTGGAACCTCCTTTTCCCATGCATTTTGATTGCTTAGGGCCAAACCAACTAACTTAGATATGTGATTGGGATTAAATATTTTTAATAAAAGTTGGTGGATTGCCTTGGAAGTGTCAGCCATGTAACATACACCAAAATGCATCACCATGTTGCATACTATAGCTTTTGCAAGTTGAGGAAGACGGCTATCAAGCACTTACAAAGTGTGAACACCTCCCTGATAGCAGGATCCAATAGTAAAAGATGGTTGGATGAGAATCTTGGCCTCCAACATCTGCACTGAGATGATGAAAGCAAATTTCTTGCTTCTAAAAATCAACAAATCCTGCAACTGGTCATCCATTCCATGAGGCTGCATAGGGTCACTGTTAAACTGATCAGTCTGTAGTTGCTTAACTTGTGGGACATTTTACCAGGTTCATACAATGATAACTTCTGCCCATTGAGTGGAACACAAACTCAGACTTGCCAATTAATCTTGTTAAAAATCACTGAGATACTATGTTTGCTATATTCACAAAGATGGTGAGGCATTTGATTGTGTAAGGTATTTAGGCACTATTGAAATCCCAGTCTCTTACTTTGGCATAGCAGGGAAAAGTGAGGAAAAAAAATTCAGCAGCTCAGCAGGGCCCCATGCTCACAACTGCTTAACCATGGTAGAGTAATGAGGCCATTGGGGGTGGGATGTGGAGAGCTACAATAGCGTGTACACAAGAAGGCAGGCGGTGGGGCAGTGCACAGTGGCAAGCATGATGCTCCAGCTGTCGTTCTGCCGTGGCTGCCTGTAGTATGTGCTTTGGGTATCTGTAGAACATTTAGTGTTGATTTTCATCTTATTTTAGGTAGGGTGAGGTTATTTAGCAACCACAGTGTTCATTATGAGTGGCACAAAGCAAACATGACAAGCAGTACATTAAGAAGTGACAACGATAGTTTTCCTGAGTATATAAATTTTAGTAGTGAGAGGCAAAATCAGAAGCAGTTGTCTGGTGTAATGTTGAAACAGCATTGCCAGTTACTAGGGTACGCAGTGAATGGAGCGTGAGGTGTGAGACAGAGACAGAGGAAGCTGACGACACTGCAAAGTACTCTCCATCTGTGCAGAATATATCATGCAGCCATCTTCTTACACATATAGCACTCTACTCCATGTTTACATAGTTGTGATATTTGTCATTCTAGGATATCTATTAGTTGATTTAACACTAAAAAGCCTAGCAGAGGTCAATTGACTACTTTTTATTTTAAGCTGTGAATCTCTTCGGTCGTCATTAATTAAAACTTCTGGGCTGAATTGCCGTGGTCCATTTATAAAACAACTACTCCCTGTCGTTTCGTTGTTCGTTGCCTACTGCGGGCAACATCTTCCGAGGTGAGTCGGCGACTGGCTGCTAAGCGCTGGAGGTCCCGCTTATATAGAGCGCCTAGATGGCACCACCACTCATCACGTGATTTCGACTTTAAAACTATCTCTGGCTAGTGCCATCTCTCTCGATTACAGGTAATCGATTGTCACTTCGTTGGTACAAAGTCGACCGCCATATCTTGTCTAGTTTTAATCCTTCTTCTTTTTTAATAAAATTATTTTTGTGCTTTTAGATCTCTATAACTTCTCTATACATGTGGGTATAATAATGTGAGGTCCTAGCTATCACGTTTGTCTCACTAAATTTTATTTCATGATTACCGCCTTTGATAACGTGTTCCGCTACAGCTGATTTGTCAATTTGTCCCAATCTACAGTTCCTTTTGTGTTCTGTTAGGCAGGTATTAACACTCCTTTTAGTTGTTCCAATATAAACCATGCCACAGCTACACGGAATTTTGTACACACCTGGGGTGGCTAAGGGGTATCGTGCGTCTTTCACCGATCTTAAACTTTCACTAATTTTCTTGGTAGGTTGAATGATTGTCTCCACTTGAAACTTGGCCAAAACTTTCCCAATACGGTTCGTGATGTTACGAATAAATGGAAGAAAAACTTTTCCAGCCGACAGTAGTTGTTGTTGTGTATTCTCGGACCCTATTCTTCTAGGGTGGAGTGCTCAATCTATCTCGTTGTCAGTGTACTCATTTCTCTTGAAAGCCGTTCGCAGATAGCTTAATTCATCTTGCAAATAAATTGTCTCACAGATGTCATTAGACCTGTCCACTAAAGTTTTTATGACTCCTCTCTTCTGCCTAGGATGATGATTCGAATCTTTATGTAGGTAACGATCGGTATGTGTGTCTTTCCTATATACCTTGTGGCTTAAAGTCCCATCTGCCCATTTAATAACCAATACATCCAAAAAATTTAGTTGTCCATTACTCTCTTTCTCCATGGTGGATTGTATCTTTGGATTGAAACTGTTTATGTGCACCAAAAAATCGCTTAGTTCCTCTTCAGCATGATTCCATATCACAAAGGTGTCATCCATGTATCGATACCATTTCAAAGGGCTTTTATTGGCCAACTGCAGCATTTGTTGTTCAAAAAATTCCATAAATAGATTAGCAATAACTGGGCTCAGAGGGCTACCCATGGCCATCCCATCAATTTGTTCATAAAACTCGTTGCTATATTGAAAATAAGTTGAGGATAGACGATGTCGAAACGAAGCTATTATATCAGTAGAAAACATATCAGCTATGTAAGAAAGAGCTTCATCAACAGGGACCATGGTGAACAGGGATACTACATTGAATTTTCACATATAAAAACAATTTTCAATATAACAACGAGTTTTATGAACAAATTGATGGGGTGGCCATGGGTAGCCCTCTGAGTCCAGCTATTGATAATCTATTTATGGAATTTTTCGAACAACAAGTGCTGCAGTTGGCCAATAAAAAGCCCTTTGAAATGGTATCGATACCTGTATGACACCTTTGTGATATGGAATCATGCTGAAGAGGAACTAAGCGATTTTTTGATGCACATAAACAGTTTCAATCCATAGATACAATTCACCATGGAGAAAGAGAGTAATGGAAAACTAAATTTTTTGGATGTATTGGTTATTAAATGGGCAGATGGGACTTTAAGCCACAAGGTATATAGGAGAGACACACACACCGATTGTTACCTACAAGGTAGATAGGAGAGACACACACACCGATTGTTACCTACATAAAGATTCGAATAGTCATCCTAGGCAGAAGAGAGGAGTCATAAAAACTTCAGTGGACAGGGCTAATAACATCTGTGAGCCAATTTATTTGCAAGATGAATTAAGCCATCTGCGAACGGCTTTCAAGAGAAATGAGTACACTGACAACGAGATAGATTGAGCACTCCACCCTAGAAGAAAAGTGTCTGAGAATACACAACAACAACAACCACTGTCAGCTGGAAAAGTTTTTCTTCCATTTATTCATAACATCACGGGCCGCACTGGGAAAGTTTTGGCCAAGTTTCAAGTGGAGACAATCCTTCGACCTACCAAGAAAATTAGTGAAAGTTTAAGATCGGTGAAAGACGCACGACACCCCTTAGCCACCCCAGGTGTGTATAAAATTCCATGTAGCTGTGGCACGGTTTATATTGGAACAACTAAAAGGAGTGTTAATCCCCACCTAACAGAACACAAAAGGAACTGTAGACTGGGACAAATTGACAAATCAGCTGTAGTGGAACATGTTTTCAAAGACAGTGATCATGAAATAAAATTTAGTGAGACAAGCATGATGGCTAGGACCTCACATTATTATATCTGCACGTATAGAGAAGCTATAGAGATCTACAAGCACAAAAAAAATTTTAATAAGAAAGAAGAAGGATTAAAACTAGAAAAGACATGGCAGTCGACTTTGTACCAACGAAGTGACAATCGATTACCTGTAATCAAGAGAGATGGCACTAGCCAGAGATAGTTTTAAAGTCGAAATCACGTGATGAGTGGTGGCACCATCTAAGCGCTCTATATAAGCGGGACCTCCAGCGCCTAGCAGCCAGTCACCGACTCACCTCGGAAGATGTTGCCCGCAGTAGGCAACGAACAACGAAACGACAGGAAGGAGAAGTAGTTTTATAAACGGACCATGGCAATTCAGCCCAGAATTTTTTTATTAATGAAGATGCCGGCCGTGAAGGCTTACATGTTATGAATTTCTTCGGTGTTTAAAATCGTCTGTTCCTGTGATTTTATGACCTAATTGTTTTAAAGTTTCATTTGCCTTAACTGTTTTGTTTTGTAGCTACAAATTTTTTAGATAATACACATTTACCACTAGTTCCCAACTATGGTCAATTAACCACTTCTCACTGACAAGTACTTTGCATTGGATTGGATTGTTTGGGGGAGGAGACCAGACAGCGAGGTCATTGGTCTCATCGGGTTATGGAAGGACGGGGAAGGAAGTCGGCCGTGCCCTTTGAAAGGAACCATCCCAGCATTTGCCTGGAGCGATTTAGGGAAATCATGGAAAACCTAAATCAGGATGGCCGGACACGGGATTGAACCGTCGTCCTCCCGGATACGTGTCCAGTGTCTAACCACTGCGCCACCTCGCTTGGTGACATGTACTTTATCTGGTTTATTTCTCACTATTGTTAGCCAGCAATGATTGAGTTCATACTATGTTGTTGGTAGTGGTTTCTGAGTGTCTGTCTGTTATCATTACCTGTTCAACTAAAGCTATAATGGATTGCTATCCCAGTCATAGCCTTTCTGAACCTAAAATTATAGAATCTCTTCAGATATTTCCAACTCAATCTGAAGTAGAAGAGTTTCAGAGAGAGCACAATAAAAGTGGCACATTGGGCAAAGAACAACATTTTCCTACACATTTGGAACACAGTGACAATAATGACCAACCAAGAGTTTCTTCTGACCAAAATGATGCTGTAATTTGTGTAGATAGATCTGGTATTGGTATGCAACCAGCAAGTATTGGTACTCATTATACATGGAGAGGAAGAGGTGAGTAAAATATCGTAATTAGTGTAACTGTAAAATATAAAATTTATTTTTATATTATTTACATTGATTTTTAGGGTTCTGTACCTCAGTCAGTAGAAATGATACTCTCATAGGAACATTTTGTTGTCCCTCTGTTAAGATCCCTTTTTCTCAGGAACATGCGGAGGAATCAAGTTGAAGTTTATATAAAATACTAAGGTCTATGGTCCATTGACAGTGTAAAAAATTTAAGCTTGTAAGTCAATGCAATCGAAAGATATGGTGATTGATTTCATACATTTTAATGCTCGCAAGCTCCCTATCAAAACATACAGATCTATACACATAATTAAGTTTGTACTGAACCCTTAGAACACGGGTACTACTCACACTTGTCCTTTTTTTTCTTTTCTTATAATACGGGGTGTACAAAAAAGAATCATCCAATTTTTAAAAAATCATAACTGTTATGTTGGTTGAGATATGTGCGCGAACAATGCACTGTTGGAATGAGCAGACACTCATGTTTTCCCACTAGGTAGCAGCAGTGTGCGACCGCTACAGTTCTAGTAAAAATGGTGTAGGGGCAACAAAAAGCGTTTCGCGTTCTAAGTTTTGCGCAATGCGGGTCTGTAATAACTGTCAGTGTGACTTTCATGTTACACAGGAAACAATACAAAATTCAGCTACTGCAAGCTCTTTGTGAAGGTGGCATACAGCAACATGTGGAGTTCTGTAATTTCGTTCTTGGGAAGATAGAGGATGACAGTTTTCTTTCACGCTTGGCGTTTGGTGATGAGGCAACATTTCATTTAAATGTAAAGGTGAAGTGTCATAATGTGAGACTATGGAGTACAGAATAACCACATGAAGTTGTCTCCAGACTTTAATGTGTATTGTGCAGTTTCACAGGAAAAGGTGTATAGTCCATTTTTCTTTGCCAAGAACACTGTTACAGGAAGCACATATCTTGATATGCTCGGGAAGTTTCCTTTCCCACAGTTGGAAACTGATTTGAATGATTTCATTTACCAACAGCATGGAGCACCGCCACACTGGCATCTGGAAGTGCGGGAATTTTTAAATCAAATAATTATAGACAATGGATTGGTCACACTGACCAAACGATTCAGCCTCTTATTACTGGCCTCCAAGGTCACCAGACCTGGTTGTATGTGATTATTTCTTGTGGGGGGGTTATAAAATACTCTGTTTGTGCACCTCCATTACCAACAACAGTGAGTGAACTGAGACATCGCATAACAGTAGTCGTGGAAGCTGTAACTCAAGGTATGTGTGCTGCAGTGTGGGAAGAATTCGAATACCCCATTGACATATGCCAAGCATCCCAAGGAGGGAATACTGAACACCTATGAAAAGGCATGGAGAAAGAAGAAAAAAAAAGTTTTTGGGTTTCTTGTTCATCAAAAAACAAAATTCATTGTATATGTTTATTAGTTTCAGAAATATAGACATATCAAACTGGATTATTCATTTAGCCACACTAAATTTTGTAGATAATACAGTGCAAAATGCTGAAAGGCAAGCTGATCTTAGCCACAGAGAGTTTGGGAGTGATGGAACAAACTCTGCAGAATGGAAGAGTCAGCAAAATGTTACTCGAGAGACTGCTAGACCTACAGGGAGGCAAAGTGTACTGTTATGGAAGAATCCCACCAACGTCACCTATTATTGGTGAAAATATGTTGCTCTGGTGAAAACATGCACTGAAACAGAGGAACACATTGTTCTCAATGACAATCTGTAGTACTTGAGTTTGGAGGAGTTGGAAGCATTTTCAGCCATAATGTATGACTGAGGGACACATGGTACAAGGAGTCTATGTTTGAGAGATCTGTGGAACCTTTTTCACTCAAAAACAGCAGGAAATAGATTTTTAGAAGTTAAATGATTTCTTTGCTTTGAAATCAGAGCTAGCTATCAGCAATGTAAAGAAGTAGACCATTTTGTTTAGCATCTGAAATCTGGAACATGTTTGTAGATAACTACACTGCATGTTATAAACCATCTGAATTCCTAGCTGTGAATGAGCAGTTATATGCGACAAAATGCAAACGTCCATTTACTCAGTAAAAGAATCCGAAACTTAGTAAGTACAGTGTAATGTACTGGTTGCTCACAGAAGCTTAAGTTAGATATGTTAATAATGGTTTTCCTTATTTGGGAAAAGACGAAACAAGACATGCAAATACCAACCTCTAAGAAGGTATTACACTACGTCACATGGGACCTTACTTATGAAAGGGGAGAAGTGTTACATCAGGCAGTTTCTTTACTTCTCTCAAGCTGCAAAAGAGGGGTACAAGCATTGTTAGCACTCTGAAAACAAATTGAAGGGAAGTGCCACCATCTGTGAGAAAAGGACAAGATGTACTTCATTCAAGCGTTATTTACATGGTTCACGACATTACTCTAACATATTACCACGGGAAGACTACTAAAACTGTGCTTATTCTTAGTTCTATGCACTACAGTGTAAGAGTCAATGAGGCTGCAGAAAAGAAAACTCTAGAAACAATCAATTTTCATAACACCAAATTTGACATAGATGTGGTAGATAAAATGTCATGCAAGTTTTCTAGAATATTCCTGACCAGGATATGATCAATGCCCACTGCTTGTACAAGTTGATAACTGGCTCCACCATCTCTTAATGTTTATTTACAATCAAAGTTGTAAAAGAAATAGTGGTGTCAGTCAGGAACTTTTGCCCTTAGCATCTCCAGAATCCATTTTGACTGCCAACAGAGAAGAACGAACATCTAAAGATGTTATATGAAAGACTTGCAAAGAGTAATCTTGTAAGTGAAACAAAACAAGAGATAATTGTTTTACATGTAAAAAATCTGCATGCTGCTCATGTCTAGCAAAAGGATATGCAAAAAGTCTGATTGAGATTCTTAGAATATACAGAGTTCTCCATATAGATATGCCCAGTAAAACACTACTTATTCATTACAGGATAAAAGAATAATTAGAGAGTAGCTACACAATTGTATGATAGTAAAATTTGTCATTATTGTTGTATGATGCACATCAAATAAAAATGTGTGTATATAATTACTATGCACAAAAAAATAATAAAACCAACATTAAAGACAATAAATATGAAATATCTTTACATTTTGTAAAGAAACGCAAATGCGATAAAAATCTTAGCAGTCAATTGATCTCTACTGGGTGTTCTACGACAACCATGTGTTTTTTATTTTTTTTAATCTGTTTTGAAATTAATCTACCACAATGCATGGTAGTCTCACGTGCGAAACACACTGTTTGGAGTTCAAATGGCTCTGAGCACTATAGGACTTAACATCTGAGGTCATCAGTCCCCTAGAACTAAGAACTACTTAGACCTAACTAACCTCAGGACATCACACATATCCATGCCCGAGGCAGGATTAGAACCTGCGACTGCAGTGGTCGTGCGGTTCCAGACTGAAGTGTCTAGAACTGCTTGGCCACACCGGCCAGCACAATGTTTGGAGGGGCGGGCGGAGTTCCTTTACAAACAGCATGACACAAAGTATGGTAGTATGCTAACATCACTAAACATTGACAGTCTGTAGAAGTATTTCATAGAAAAATTGCATTTTATGGTTGAAGGAAAAACTGCAATCAGAATAATCATGGAAGTATTCTGAACATTTTTCGTGAATATCACTTCCAATTTTATGATTGAAGAGATCGGTGGAAGAAAGTGGTAACCTACAAAGAGCACTTTTTCAGGTACTGCATGCTATACATTTGGTTAAATTCAAAGATAATGATGCAAATACAATAAGAAAGAAACAATCTATACAGTAGAAAGAGCTTTCTAGCATTACACATGGGACTAAATGTTACTATCATATGATATTCAAACACACAGCAGATAAATTTGGCACTCTAATCATAACGAAATGTGGGTTAGCACTTTGTTTCAATGACATCTTTAATTCATGACAGCAGGAGGTCATAAATAGTTCTGACATCTCAAAGATAAATTCATAGTCTGCATATTTCTAGTATCATTTTTCACATGAAATTGTACTCATCAAGTAGGAAACATGAAAGTTGTAACTATACTTAGAAGAATAGGTAAAATATTACTATTCCTGAGTAGGTCTACCTGTACAATTTCAAGGTGAATATATCAGTAGACATTATTCACGGACATTGCTTCAAGCCACATTTGTTCCTTTTCGTCTTCACTACTGCAAATTATTTTTACTTTTTTGAAAGCTATGAAGGCATGTCATTAGCTGTTCACTGACATCATCATATAGCACAATACAGTGTTATCCTGTTTCATATTAACAGTAAGTAGCTGAGTCAAAAGCAAAAAACTAACAAACATTTTGAACGAATAATTCAAATGACATCAACAATGCCACATTAAAACCTGTTGCACTAAGTTTTCTAGTGCACAGTTTATGTCCAGGTCAGGAAATTGTTCCACATAAGTCTTGGTTACTTTTACTGTCATATTTTAAGATATGTATCTCTTAGTCAAATTAATCAGATAGAGAAAGTATGTACTTGGGTCATTCCCACCCAGCTCTCTTCAATTTTGATGAGATTTTTACAGGTTGTACAGATTCCTCTTACTTGAAGCTATGCCAAATTACAGGGCAGTAGGTACTATAATGAGACCACTATCCATGCTTTTTTAAACGCTAGTTTTTCCATGTTGTGACAGATACTAATACATCATAAGTTTGTTTACTGTTGCGCATGATAAATGAGGACTCTCCCATGAGGAAACTTTGTTCTTCTGCTTGACTTTTTAGGTACAGCAGCCCAGGTGCTGTACATGTGCTCATGTACAGCAGATTTATCACAATGTGCTGTCAAAGTAGCTCGTAAATCTTGTCGTGACATATTTGGATCAAGATTTGGCAGCTCATATCTTATCATAGAATAACTTTCTGATGCTTATTTTTACCTTGTGCAACCAGATAATGTCTTAATGCTGTGCAATTGGTGTCTTGATTACTCAATTATCAAGTTATCCAAGATTAAAGTTGATTCAAAAAATGTATTAATCAATTTTGTCTCATTTTCAAAAGGCTATATCTCAAAATCTTCCTCTCAGTTTTTATTTTTCTTTGTACCACTGAAAAGAGCTCTTTTTGTTTCATCAAGAAAAGTATGTTTCATTTGTAGACAAACCTGTTCAAAGAAAATGAAGTTCAAAAACATGCTTTGCCCACTATTATGAGCAAAGAATGAGTGAACCTTTTGAATATGCACATTTGAAAATTATGTAAAATTTGTTATTAGGCGTCTTTGTTTTCCTTAAAATAAAAATTAATTTGCTCAGCCACTGACTTTAAGAAATGTTTGTTCATTTAGGTTGTTTCTATTTTATTTCAGAATTTACCAAAACACATTTCACCATCTATGAAAATGCAGTTTTTCTGGTGAAAATATCCAGTATTTTTACATTTAAGCCTTGAAAACAAAGTCAAGTAGAGACTGTAACTTGGCTGACATTCACAGCAACACTTCACTTCAATGCAGTGTAGCACTGGTTTTACAGATTATTCTCCGTAGGACCTGATGGGAAGGTTTCAAATAAATAAAAGAATTTTCATTATGACGGTGACACTTACTTAATTGAAGAAATGAATTACATGTTGCTGAAAATGGCCAAAATGCCTTCATCATAAAGCACTGCTTTTGGATAAATATGACCGTCCGCAGAAATTCTCTTGTGATATATACTTTTGATCTAATGAACCATTCTGTGAAAAAGGCTTATGGGTTGCAACGGCCATTTGAAAACTATGAAAAAGAGCAATGTTAAACCTGTTAATAAAATCTGACAACAATTTTGCAGCAAAAAAATCATTACAAAAGAAGTCAGCATCATCACAGTAAGAAGATGAAGTACGTCCATTGGAATCACTCAGTTGACACAAGCCTACCTGCTCCTCTGACACTTCAGCAGGTCTTAATGAGAGATGCCAGAGGTCACACAAAAGGTTGGGTAAATGAAACTCAAGAAGCAATTACACATACCACTGCTGCTGCTGCTGCTGAGGGTTTGGGCCACCCTCTCCCAAGGGGAGTGGAGGGTTCAGCGGCGTTCGTGTCGCAGGAGGGTCAATGTGGAGGCTGGCCATGTGACATCACCCGCTCTGCCAGTGAGTGGACATGTGGCCAGTCCTTCAGCACGGTGCGAGCAGGCACACAGGGAGAGGGGTTTATTAGCGATTGGAAGCTCCAATGTTAGGCGGGTGATGGATCCCCTTAGGGAAATAGCGGAAAGGTCAGGGAAGAAGGCCAGTGGCCAGTGTTCACTCTGTCTGCTTACCGGGGGGGGGGGGAGGGGGGGGGGGCGAGGGGGGGGGTCTCATCCGAGATGTGGAGGAGGCCCTGCCGGTGGCGATAGAGAACACGGGGTGCACCTGACTGCAAATTGTTACTCATGTCGGCACCAATGACTCCTGCCGTCTGGGTTCAGAGGTCATCCTCAGTTCATACAGGCAGTTGGCGGAGTTGGTGAAGATGGAAAGCCTCGCTCGTGGGATGAAATCTGAGCTAACTATTTATAGTATCATTCCCAGAACCGATTGTGGTCCTCTGGTTTGGAGCCAAGTGGAAGGCTTAAACCAGAGGCTCAGACGATTCTGCGGAGATCTGGGAAGCAAATTTCTCGACCTCCGCTATCAGGTGGAGAAATGTAGGGCCCCCTGAATAGGTCAGGCGACAAGATACCTCCTGAGACGTGACAAGGTAGCAGTAGGCAAAATGCAACAGGGAATAACAATATTAATGTGGTAATAGTAAACTGCAGGAGTGTCTATAGAAAGGTCCCAGAACTGCTCTCATTAATAAACTATCACAATGCCCACATAGTACTAGGGACAGAAAGCTGGCAGAAACCAGATGTAAACAGTAATGAAATTCTAAACTCAGACTGGAATGTATACCGCAGAGACAGGCTAAACAGTGAAAGGGGAGACGTGTTTATAGCCATAAAAAGGGCAATAGTATCGAAGGAAATTGACGTAGAACCGAAATATGAAATAATTTGGGTGAAGGTCATGGTTAAAGCAGTCTCAAACATGGTAATTGGATGTCTCTTATAGGACCCCTGGCTCAGCAGCTGTTGTGGCAGAGCACCTGAAGGAAAATTTAGAAAATATTTTGAGATTTCCCTAACACGTTATAGTTCTGGGTGGAGATTTTAATTTACCAGGTATAGACTGGGAGACTCAAACGTTTATAACGGGTGGCAGGGACAAGAATCCGGTGAAATTTTTTTAAATGCATTGTCTGAAAACTACCTTGAGCAGTTAAACCGAGAACTGACTCGTGGTGATAACATATTAGACCTTCTGGTGACAAACAGACCCGAACCATTTGAAACATTTAACGCAGAACAGGGAATCAGCGATCATAAAGCAGTTACTGCATCGACGATTTCAGCCATAAATAGAAATATTAAAAAAGGTAGAAAGATTTTTCTGTTTAGCAACAGTGACAAAAAACAGATTACAGAGTACTTGACGGCTCAACACAAAAGTTTTATCTCAAGTACAGATAGTCTTGAGGATCAGTGAACGAATTTCAAAACCATCGTACAATATGCATTAGATGAGTACAAGCCAAGCAAGATCGTATGAGATGGAAAAGAGCCACCGTGGTACAACAACCGAGTCAGAAAACTGCTACGGAAGCAAAGGGAACTTCAGAGCAAATGTAAACATAGCCATAGCCTTGAGGACAAACAAAAATTACACGAAGCAAAATGTGGAGGAGAGCTATGCGAGAGGTGTTCAATGAATTCGAAAGTAAAGCTCTATGTACTGACTTCGCAGAAAATCCTAAGAAATTTTGGTCTTATGTCAAAGCGGTAGGTGGATCAAAACAAAATGTCCAGACACTCTGTGACCAAAATGGTACTGAAACTGATGATGACAGACTAAAGGCTGAAATACTAAATGTCTTTTCCCAAAGCTGTTTCACAGAAGAAGACTGCACTGTAGTTTCTTCTCCACATTGGTGCACAGATGACAAAATGGTAGATATCAAAATAGATGACAGAGGGATAGAAAAACAATTAAAATTGCTCAAAAGAAGAAAGGCCGCTGGACCTGATGGGATACCAGTTCGATTTTACACAGAGGAACTTGCCTCCTTCTTGCAGCGGTGTACCGTAGGTCTCTAGAAGAGCGCAGCATTCCAAAAGATTGGAAAAGGGCACAGGTCATCCCTGTTCTCAAGAAGGGATGTCAAACAGATGTGCAGAACGATAGACCTATATCTCTAATGTCGATCAGTTGTAGAATTTTGGACCACATGTTATGTTCGAGTATAATGACTTTTCTGGAGACTAGAAATCTACCCTGTAGGAATCAGCATGGGTTTCGAAAAAGACGATCATGTGAAACCCAGCTCGCACTATTCGTCCACGAGACTCAGAGGGCCATAGACACCGGTTCCCAGGTAGATGCTGTGTTTCTTGACTTCCACAAGGCGTTTGATACAGTTCCCCACAGTCGTTTAATGAACAAAGTAAGAGTATATGGACTATCAGACCAATTGTGTGATTGGATTGAACAGTTCCTAGATAACAGAACGCAGCATGTCATTCTCAATAGAGGGAAGTCTTCCAAAGTAAGAGTGATTTAAGGTGCGTTGCAGGGGAGTGTCATAGGACCGTTGCTATTCACATTATATATAAATGACCTTGTGGATAACATCAGAATTCACTGAGGCTTTTTGCAGATGATGCTGTAGTACATCGAGAGGTGGTAACAATGGAAAATTGTACTGAAATGAAGGAGGATCTGCAACGAATTGACGCACGGTGCAGGGAATGGCAATTGAATCTCAATGTAGACAAGTGTAATGTGCTGCAAATACATAGAAAGAAAGATCCTTTATCATTTAGCTACAATATACCAAGTCAGCAACTGGAAGCTGTTAATTCCATAAATTATCTGTGAGTAGGCAATAGCAGCGATTTAAAATGGAATGACCATATAAAAGTAATTGTCGGTAAAGCAGATGCCAGACTGAGATTCATTGGAATAATACTAAGGAAATGCAGTGCGAAAACAAAGGAAGTAGGTTACAGTACACTTGCTCGCCCACTGCTTGAATACTGCTCACCGGTGTGGGATCCGTACCTGATAGGGTTGATAGAAGAGATAGAGAAGATCCAACTGAGAGCAGCACGCTTCGTTACAGGATCATTTAGTAATCACAAAAGTGTTACGGAGATGACAGATAAAATCCATGGAAGACTCTGCAAGAGAGACACTCAGTAGCTAGGTACAGGCTTTTGTTGAAGTTTCTAGAACATATACAAGCAGTATATTGCTCCCTCCTACATATATCTCGCGAAGAGACTATGATGATATAATAAGAGAGATTAGAGCCCACACAGAGGCATACCAACAATCTTTCTTTCTACGAACAATATGAGACTGGAATAGAAGGGAGAACTGATAGAGATACTCAAGGTACCCTCCGCCACACACCGTCAGGTGGCTTGCAGAGTATGGGAGTACGGATGTAGATGTAGATCTAAAAGATTTTTGGACATGTAGTATAAGTAAGGCACATCCTAAATGCTTAGATCATAGACTGCTGACTAAACAACTGAAAGAAAATTTGCAGTTGTCAAGGAAGTCAGAAGAATTGTAGATTTTGATATTATCACCTCAAAGTTGGACTACAAAAGACATGATGGAGTGTGGAGTCTCAGAAAGAATGGTAAAATGTTGGCAGTCACATGTAGGTTTATCTGCAAAGCCAATGCTAAACTGCTTTGAAATGTTTCCTTTAACATCCAACAACGTATAGTTCAATTCTAAAGTCCACCTGACTGTTTGCAACTATTAAACGTAAAAATGCTGGATATTTTCACATGTTCATGGATAGTGAAAAGTGGTGTGGTGAATTTCAAGGTACCACAGGAATGATCTAAATGACCAAAGATTTCTGAAATTCAAAACCTCATCAAATTAATTTTTATTTTAATAAAAACAAAGACAAGTAGGCCTAATAATAGTTTTTTTCTTAATTTTCAAATAGTCATCGCATTCTTCGCTCTTAATAGCAGTCAATGGATGTTTTGAAATCACTTTATTATCTTTGAATTGGTTTGTCTAAAAAGTTAAAAACTTTTCCTCATTGAACAAAATGAGCTCTTTTCTATGTTGTATGTTGCAGAGAAAAATCACATGTGAGAGGACCCTTTCGAAAATCGGGCAAAACTGATGAATAAATTTTTTGAATTGAATTTAATCTTAGATAATTCAGTAATTATTTAAGCAATCAAAATGCCACTTGCACAGAGATAAGACATGCTGGCAGGCTACAAATAAGGAAGAAAAATCAGGAAACCATCCTATCATGAGACAAGCACCAAAACCTGATCCAAAGCTGTTGTACACAAAAAATTAAAATCAACAAATTTTTGCATGAGAATCCTCTTAAATCACGAGCTAAAGTAAACAAAACTTGGTGACTCATTAGTAACTCCAATGACATCGAAAAATTGTCCTTTACAAAAGTACGGCTAGTGGCCCCAGCATACTGAACTGCAATTTGGCATGACTTCACATATGACCTATGTATAAATCTTGTAAAAACCAAGAAAGTAAGGAGGATTTCTTATTTAAATTTATGCAGCGTAACTCAGGACAGCCCATGTAGCAAAATCTATAGTAAACTTTGCAGCACCAATTTTGGTAATCATTTATATGGAGGCCATCATTCTGCTACCAGCAGATAATCAGAGCAATATAAACATCCTATAGATTTAGAATGGCAACGAAAATCTCTTCCTGTCCCACTACTCCCCAAGTGCCTGTAAACTTCAAACAAGCTGAAATCTATCAGAACGAGTTCTACGGACTCAAAATGGACCACACCTTCGGCAACGTGGCATAATGTATACAGCATTTCACAATTTTTCCATCTTTTATCTGACACTTTCATCAACTTCCAGTTCACAAATATCTGAGTCTGCACATAATTAGCATGCACATAATGTATCTATCAAAAGGTGTGCTCAGAAATTCATATACGTTTTAATACAATTTAATACGCAACCATCTTACTGAATGTGATTATATTGTTAAAAGCTTTTGAAAACAGCTATGGGAAATAAGATTATAGGTAACAAACATTCCCAACCTCTTCTATAGTAAAATGCATTACTACCACTTATTTTTATACCTCAACACATGACCATCGAATATAATATAGATTATATCATGATAACTTATACAAACAACTGTATCACAGTGCACATGAGTATTTAAAAATATGTAGGCCTGGTTACTTGGAACAAGGCTGAGTAAGTAGGGAAATACTCTGAGTGGGCGTTTCCAGATATAAAGTTAAATTTTTCTGATACGGATTATCTACAGGAAAAAGAGAAACTGACGCAGCATCGTTCCCCCTAAACCGTCCTATGTGAGCAAAATACGAACGTAACACAACAAATCTGCTTCATTTTTAAGCAATATCATATCCGTTTACTAAAAACGTCGATACATGTATTCAATTCGTAAGTCTATATTCGACATGTCCCACATCTTTAACGAGCTCCTCGCTACGATTTATGCAGAGTACTGTGTGTCGTACCTAACATACAATCTAATCGCACGGATTCCACATTAAGGCTCGGCTCTTTGGTAATTAACCGACTATATGCTACTCTTCGTAAACTGGTTGACAGATTTATCACACTACGGTTCTTATCCGCTTCAGAGTTTATAGCAAAATCTTTCATGTGCATCCGCCTGTCTTCCAAATCAAAGGTGCTTATACCAACTAAATATCCGCATCTTCGTGCTCCCCGTCACTTAGAAATTATAAGAACAGCAAATGATGTACATCAATCACTCGTGATTAAAACAGAAATCATATTGTTAAGCAGTACTTTGCGTGAATCCAATTATCTTTTTTACTTAATTCAATATTTGATCGATTATCTGAAAATTAGACCACAATTCCCAATTTTCAAATGACTGTTGACACTGTTTCATACCAAGATGTGAACGGGCAAAACAAATCCGCAACTTATCTCGCAAACACTTCCTTCCAAGAAATTAAGGATTAACCACCTCTGATGTGCATCAGGTGCTTACTATCTTTCATATACTCTTGTTTAATAGAGAACAGGAGTTTGCACTCAATCTTTTCCTTTTTATTTGCGACCCGAAAGATGATAACGGATATTTTTTCGTTTATTGACAATTAATTGACAGTCATAAAATTCTATTTGCCGACGTGGCTGCCAGGACTCTCACCAGAGATTACTACATCTAAAGGACGAAATCGCAATGGCAGAAGCGATTATCGTTGCTACATGTGAAGGATGGTACAGAATATATTTATTGCTTTTTGAGTTTTTTCAAACAAACATTCCTCTCAAAACAGCAATATAGTTAATTTTTTAACAATAATCACATACTGTCATGCAACACTGATTATTTTATGTTAGGAAGATTTGCGCTAAGCGCTGGTGAAATTGTTGTTTATTTTGTAGATTTATGTTGTAGTTTATGCAGATTAACGCAGCCAAATGACAGGAAACAACTATCCAGGGACAAAATAAACTTATGCTTTATTCGCACAACACATATTAGTATATTTGACTACCAAATTATATTACATTGCCCCATCAACAAACACGGACGTGTATATTCCATAGAGTCTAATGCACTCTGCACATCGTATCTTGTACGCCACTATACACGCTGGGAAATGTTTGTTCGCATAACCCCAACACTCCCCCTTGTTTCTCAGATACTCAACACTATACATCCCAGGTTGAACCATGATGTTTCCCTGGCTTCTGAAATTTGTCCTTCATGAGAGGCTTCGTTAGGAGATCAGATAACATTTCTTCCGCGGATAGATAACTGTGGATTATATTCCCCTGTTCCATATAATGTCTTATAAAGTGAGGCCTTATGTCAATATGTTTGGATCTTACACTGGTGGCATTATATTTTGCAAGTTTAATAGCTCCCATATTGTCACAAAATATCACAGTTGACTTTAATGTTGGAGGAGATTCTATTTCACTTATCAGTGTATGGATCCAAAGAGCTTCTGGATAGTGGAGGACAAGGCCATATATTCAGCTTCTACAGTACTCAAAGCAACAGTTCTTTATCTCTTACAAGACTGTGATATTAATCCTCCCACTAGTCTAAAACAACTTTCAGTGGTGGAGTGTCTGCTTTCCAACTCATTTCCCCACTCTGCATCACTGTATCCTTCCAAATTTACATTTCCAGTTTTAGAACATTTTAACTTATAATCAGCAGTTCCATTTAAATTTCTGAATATTCTCTTAACTGCCATCCAGAGCTTTTCTTTGGATCACTGCAAAACTTGCTTATTGCATTTGTGGCAAATGTAATGTCTGGTCTGGGAGCCTGTGCTAAGTACAATAGACCTCCTACAGCTTCCAAATAGGGTACACTTTCCATAAATTTCTTGTCATCATCATTTATTAGCAGTTTTGCATTGTTTTCCATAGGAGTAGAAATAGGTTTGCAATTTTCCACATTGAACTTTTCTAAGATCTTCTTTGTGTACAGAGATTGATCAATCCATAATTCTTCTCTGTTGGCACGTCTTAGAATCTTCATGCGTAAGTATCGATTAATTTCCCCCAAATCAGGCGTATTAAATTCTGACCATAACTGTTCTTTAAAAAAGTTCATGTGGCTTTCACTATCGGTTAAAATTTTTAAAAAAATCATCTATATGGCCATGACTGCAATTTCTTCATTGCTCCTTTTATGATATATGATGGGATCTGCCTTTGACTGTAACATGCCTAGCTTGATCAAACTTTTATGCAAACATTTATTCCAGCAATGGCCACTTTGCTTTAATCCATATATGCCTTTCTTCAAACGCCAAATTCTCATTTTCCCCTGATAAGGTCGCTTAACTTCATCAGGTGGAATCATATATATTTCCTCTTCCAGTCTTCCATTCAGGTAGGCTGTTTTCAAATCCATTTGATGAATTACTAAGTGTTCATTTACTGCCAGAGCTAAAAGGTATCTTAACAATGAATACTTCACCACTGGTGAGAAGGTTTCATTGTAATCTATTCTTTCTGGGAATATCCTTTAACTACCAATCTGGCTTTGAATTTTCGTATTCCACTCTAAGGATTTTTAATACCAAACACTCATCTTGATCTTAGTGGCTTTTTATTTTCAGGCATGTCAACCCATTCATATGTATCATTATCCACAAAAGATTGCGGTTCCTTTTCAGTAGCCTTTCTCCAGTCTTGAGCATTTGAACTTGCTAAAGCTTCATCAATGGTGATTGGTTCATTGTTGATTGTTTGGGCAGCATACACTTCATAATCTGGATATTCTTTTGGTTTTGCTATATGTGAAGACCGCCTTAAACTGACTTCCTGTGCTGAATCTTCTTCCTCTATTTGATTCTCGGGTCGCACATCAGCTTCCTCTTTATTCTCGTCTTCCTCTGTTTCAGTTTCCATCTCTGTTTCAGCACTATCACACATTATGCTTGGTTCCATTACTGTACCATTTTGACTCCTTTATTTTAGGTCTATAATCCTCCAAAAATACTACATCTCTACTACTTATTATCTTCTTATTCACAGGATTATAAAACCTGTAGCCTCTTGAATCCTCACAGTAGCCAACAAAAATATATTTTTGTGATTTTGCATCCCAGTTTCCTCTTAATGGTTTTGGAATCTGAACCATGGCTTCACATCCAAAGACTTTTAAGTGCTTTAGATCCAGTTTCTTCCCAGTCCATACTTCATAAGGTGTCTTGTGTCTCACAGCTTTGGTAGGTGATCTGTTAATTAAATACACTGCTGTTGACACAGCCTCTGCCCAAAAACACTTAGGTAGCTCAGTATCGCTTAACAAACTTCTTGCCTTTTCCACAATGATTCTGTCGGCTTGTTCTGCGACCCCATTTTGAGAAGGACTGTAGCGAGTGGTGGTCTGATGACTAATACCTATTCCATTCAACTGTTCCGTAGACCGTCTGTTTACATATTCTGATCCATTGTCTGATCTAATAATTTTAATTTTCTTCCCAGTCTGTCTTTCGACCATTTTGCAATAAACAACAAATACATCATTCACTTGATCCTTGCTACTCATGAAATAAACGTGCATGTATCTAGAAAAATCTTCTATGAATGTCAGGAAATACAAGCTACCTCCTAAGGATTCATTCTCCATAGGTCCACAGAGATCTGAATGTATGAGTTGCAAGACTTCGGCAGATCTGCTCTGACTCGATTTAAATGGCAATCTAACCTGCTTCCCTTGTAAACATACCTCACATTGAACATTATTCATTCCATAATTTTCCATCCAAGTTGCCATATTCTTCAGTAAAGTCATACTTTTCCTATTCAAATGTCCAAGTCTCCTATGCCACAAGAAACCTTTTGCAGCATAAACAGAGTGATTTCCTGTTTCAGCAGTATTTTGAACTGTATTCACCTTGTAAATACCTCTTACATTACTTGCAGTAGCTACAATATCCCCACAAGAGTCTATCACTTTGGCTCCCTCTATATCGACGGTAACTTTATTACCCTTCTTTACTATTTCGCTTACTAATAACAAATTAGTTGCAATATTCTTTACATAATGTACATCATGAGCAGCAACAATTTCCTTTTCCCCATTCACAAGCAAATTATGGTCCACTTTTCCTGTGAGTTCACATCTTAACTTAGATCCGTGAACTGTAGGAATTCCAATGTCAGTCCTTAACTGAACATTATACAAATCTGATGGAGCTTTGGTAATGTGCTCATATGCTCCTGAATATAAGAATCATTCCCCATTATCGTCACTCGCTTCATTAAAAGAGTAAAAAACAGAAAATGCCTTAACTTTATCGGCAATCTTTCACTCAGAACTACTAGAATTAACATGCTTCTTTTCTTTTATACTCAACTTTTTGTAACACTTTGAGCAATATGTCCAATTTTCTGGCAACAGAAACATCTTATTGGCTTCTTCTTCTTGTACTTAAGAGTATAAAGTCGACGCTGTTTCTTTTTCTGAAGAATTAGAATCTGGTCCATTCTCCACGTCCTGTAGAATCTTTACTTTAACACTATCCGCTGTAATGGATATTCCCGAACTTTCCAAACCCATAATCATTGGCGAATATTTCTCTGGTAGTCCAGCTAACAATAAAGTTCCAATCCATTCATTGGCAATTTCAAAACCAATATTCCTCAGACGATTTGAGATTCAAATTACTTTATTCACGTATTCATCCACGCTTTTACACTTATTCAATCTTGTGGTTATTAGCTCACGAAGTATCCTACTTTTCTGGTTAAACCATCATCTTCAAATGCGTTTTTCAGTTTGTCCCATACCTCCTTTGCTGACGAAGCATTTTCTTTGTGAACATAATTCACTGGATCAATCAAAAAGATTAGTTTTGATTTCGCCCTCCGATCCTTAGTAGTAAAACTTGATTCAGTATGTACCAATTTACCGTTTACGACGTCCCATAAGCCATCGAAGTGCAAATACACCTCAACGGCAAATTTCCAGGTCGTGTAATTTTCGCGCCCTACAAGCTGCTCTATTTGTGGTACCTGTGTTGTACTCATTTTACAGTTATTTTCTTATTCGTATAGCATATACGAGCTTCCGCACACCTTCTGTGCAAATACATGTCACCTTAAGGCTTATTATTTTGCTTTAATCTAGTACCTAGGCCCACATCCTGTTGTAGTTTATGCAGATTAAAGCAGCTAAATGACAGGTAACAACTATGAAGGGCCAAAATAAACTTATGCTTTATTCACACAACACATATTAACACATTTGACTACCAAATTGTATTACATTGCCCCATCAACAAACACGGAACGTGTGTATTCCATAGAGTCTAATGCACTCTGCACATCATACCACTTGTGCGCCACTATTCACGCTGGAAAATGTTTGTTCACATGTCCCCAACAATTTAAAATTAATAAGAGAATGTCTAAAATACAATCAGAACGTTAAAAGAGCTTAAGGAAATCCCTCGCTCCTGGGGCCGATTGTACAATCTCTAGTTAGCAGCCGGTTAAGCGCTATTCTCGGAATAGCGCAAAAAACGCGTTGTACGAAACCTGAATAGCACCTAACTGGTGAATAAATTCGCGATAACTTAACCGGTGATTTCTGGGCGGTTAACGAGCTTAACCTGGGGAATATGTTTTCAAGATGGCTGGAATAGCGACTGATGCAGACAGCGATGACGATAATTTTGCTGAAGTGTTCATGAGAATGAGGAAGGAGAAGAAAATTTTTGCACTTGAAGATCCGATTTATGACTACATTACTTACCTACACAATGAGGAAGAAGTTATTGTACTACTCCACTGCGAGTGCTTCGAAAATGACTGTAACATGCCCTCAGGTGCTGTTACCAACTACGACCAGCCATAAAAAAGGGGTGAAAATACTAGAATGTACAAGTAAAAGGATTGGCAGAGTTAGTTGCCTGACATTAAGACAACACATCTTTTGTCTGAGTAATTGCATAGTTGCTTCAAAACGATTAGAGGCAGTGCCTCCACTGTAAAGAAAGGTGAACTATTACCACCAGTAATGAGTCAATGCTTTTTCTATAAGCACTAAAGATCGTGACCACCACCCATCTTTTACTTCGTCACACATTAAATCGAAACCTACAGCAAAAAAAGTTTCATGTGTCTGCAATGTGATTCGCTCTGTGATGTGATACCCCACCAAACGCATAGGACAAGCGTTATTGACAACATGATGAGCTCGCCTGCCCAAACTGCCAGCTGAGGTGCCCACTGTAGATGGTCCTCCAGTTGGGTAAAAACACATCATTTGTTTTGTATTGGAATATTGAAAGAACATGCTCCCTGCATTCATTTACACGACAGCATCATATCTTAATGTACACTTATAAATTAAAACAGAGAGAGAGTGAGGGGTCAGCACCAGGATATCACACAGCTGGCTAGCTATATTCTGAACGCATTTCACGAGATTATTATCTCTCAATACATCATCCATATTGCATATGAACACAGATGTCACTAGCCTTGATGGCATATGTGAGATACCATGTGAAGCCAGCACATGTCTGGATGCAGAGTGCTCTCCTCCTATTTGATCAATATGCAAATCACATGAACTATGAGTAATGGAACACTTATACAAGAACTAAAATCTATTGCTCAAGTTGGAGAGCTTTTGATCTGCATGTAAAGTATCATGACAAATGTGGGAAGTATTTAAAACCTATTGCTGTGAATAACTGCCATTCAAAATTCATGCACACACATCATGTACCTGAACGAGGAACTGCAGTTGGTGTATTTACACTTCTCTCTTCAAATTATATGTTGTAACAAAGCAAGGTGGGACAATTTTACTTCCCTCCTTGTTTTCCCATCTGCCTCCTTAAAATTCATTTTTTTAACTTTTAACTAATTACCATTAACATGAGCGAGTTCATAACGGAGAAACATTTACCTATAGTCTTAAAGCATATAATACTAGATCTAATTTTGTACTTAGTTTTGTGTATGTAATTGATTTGTAATTTATTTCGACTATCCATAGTTAGTATCTTTTGTTATAGGGCGAAATCAGTAATTATTTCGTAACTTGAATTCTATTGCTGAATTATAAACAAATATAAATTCTGTAATAATTGTAAACATTTGGAAGGCGAAATGCTATAAATCTTTGGCTCTCTTTGAAAACATGTCAACAAGACCAGCCCTTAATTAATTCCAAAGTAATTGACAGTTTTGTCATAAGTATTGTATGCATAACTATATTTGTTAATTCATGATTTAAATAAATAATTCGGCTTTAACCAATTTTTCTAAGTATTCAGTTAATTTAAAGAGTTAAGTGTTAATTGTAATTTCTGTAAATTTAACTGCAAACAATGTGTAGTTTCAGCACCTATTATTATGAGGATATATAATGGCCCAATTTTTGGCCCTGAATAGGTCAGTCCACAGCCAAGTTTCAGACAAGGAACATTTGTTGGTTATAACGACAAAAATGCATCGACTTAACCGTGAAATAAGTGTTACACCAATAGGCCATGTGTAAGAACAATGACATTGTCTGTTTCCATGCATACCTGTTTATTCCGTAAGAAGTATGAACACTGTGGTTAGGTTTTTACTGCTCATTGATGTTCAACAGCAAATTATTGTAGCAGTATGTGGATGTGCACCTGCTAACTATTAATGAAGGTTATAGGAAGTTAGAAAAAATGTTCAAATGTGTGTGAAATCTTATGGGACTTAACTGCTAAGATCATCAGTCCCTAAACTTACACACTACTTAACCTAAATTATCCTAAGGACAAACACACACACCCATGTCCGAGGGATGACTCTAACCTCCGACAGGATCAGCCGAACAGTCCATGACTGCAGCGCCCTAGACCGCTCAGCTAATCCCGCATGGCGAAAGTTAGAACAATAGTGCACTGGCCACATATAACTGTGTAATATTGGGGGGTTGTGAACAGTAAACGTAAAAGACTGGAAAATACAACTGTGCATCTGTCAGCTATATCATTTACAGGAGACAGTACTTGTACTTCGACAATCCATTTTTCAGCCACTACGTAGACACTGAGGACAAACAAGTGAAGAAATAAAGCTGGCGAGTATCATCACATATGATGTCCTGGCTGAGGAATATTGTACATAGCCACAATAAACAAGGACTCGCGAACTTTGACCAGTGAAATCAAGAGCTATTTACAGTGCAGTGATGCAACAGCCAGTCAGTGCTTGGGTTTCATGGTCACAGTAGGACAGCAGCCAATCAGCATGCAGGTGGACACTGATGACCGGAATAAACAAGTTGCCTCGCCGAGAAAATTACAACTCGCAGCAGACAAAAAATTGAGATGACAAATGCAGCAGCAGAGCAGCAGGAGAAGAGTGAATGAAAATAAGGTAATTTCATAGCAAAAGCTGTTTTGTATTAATGAGTGACCTTAACGAACAAGATAGTGTGACTGAGAACAAAGTTGTAGAGGTTAAGTTGCTAAATGAACAGTAAGACCTAAGTGGGACTGGTTCTGTAGATGATTATAAATCAAACATGAGTGTAAGGATAGGGACGAAAGTCCTGTTGTAGATGGAATGATAAAAGTGTCTTATACATTTTGTGCTGATGTGAGCGAAATGGACAAAAACAGTACTGAAGTGCATGAGTCGTTAAGGTTAAGGAGGAGAAACTTAGTAGTGAAAATCAGCAAGGGCAAAAGTTTATGGCAAACGGAAAAGTGGAAGCGATGTTAAGGCAAATTATGAGTATTTTGAGTAATATAGCTACAAAAGAAGACTTTAGTAGGTAGGGTAATAGTATGAGGAAATATAATACTAATGAGAAATTAACATTTAGTAATAAATGTGTAGAAGAGAGTGAGAAACTTCGTGATGACAATAGTGGGAACATGGAGGCTTCCGAGAAACAGTGTAAATTACATTAAAAATGATTCAGAAACTGAGACAGAAACCACGTGTGCAGTAGTGGTAGAGGAAAAACTGGTAAGAGTAAATGAAAATACAGATTCAGAATTGACTGAAATGAAGAAAACGGCGGAAGAGGCACAAAATCTAACGTATAGAGAAAATGAAAGTGGGTCTGGTTCTGACAGCAGTTGTAAGGATGATAGTAATGACGAATCCAGTAGTGATGAGGATGAGGTGTTTGAATTTATAATTGATAATGATGGCAATGTGTTATGTAAAGAAAGAATAAAGGAGGATAATATTAGGCCTAATGAAGAATTAGAGTTTGAGAGTGGTACTGAGGAAGAGGACCTTGCTATGTGTTATTTGAATGTAAGCAGGATGATAGGATTTCCAGGAGAGGATTAATGAGGATTTGTTGTATGAAGAATATCGCATGTTAAGCAAAAAAGAAGTGTGGCACCCTGTAATAACAGCAAGGGTACAAGGTATACATGTTAAGTGTTTATTGGGCAGTGGTACTGATTTGAATGGCATTTCACAGGCAAATTTTGAATCTGTTAAGAACACAGAGGGTATAGTAGTAATGCATATTTCTGGAATGAAAATAATTGGTGCTACTGGTAAGCTGTCAAAGAGTGTGAAACAAGAGGTAATATTAACTGGGAAGTTGGCAGGACAGCTGTTAGAGTGCAATTTGTTGGTGATTCAAAATCTCAGCATTGATGTAATATTTGAGACTAACTTCCTGTGCAATTAGCAAGTAGGGGGTCCAACATTCTGTGTTGGATTCATTATGTGGCGATAATGCTTACCCCAGCTGTCTGTCTCATTTTTCATGTCTCCTGAGGCAGTGAAACTCTTCTCCTATCCTATCTGTTGTTTATAAGTGAATCAGAGTTATTCTGTCTTCAACACTGATGTAATTTTGTACAGTAGGGTACTTTAGTATAGAATTATTTTAGAAAAGGCTTCTCCAGTATTATTCATATATTTTATGTTATGATAGTGATACATGAGGAAGTAAGAGGATGGAAGAAAATAAATTGTACCATGGTTAAAGAATTGTTGTCAAGAAGATAAGTTAACAGAAAATGAAAGGTGTCAGCATGTGTGAAAGATAAACATCTGAAGTAAGCAGCTCACTGGTGCAGCAACAGAGGCAATATTCAGTAAATACCATCTTAAATACGAGATCTTAATATGAATTGGGGTATAATAGAAGTGTTTATGTTCAGTGCAATCAGTATATGGAGATAACTAGTACCCATAGAAGTGTCATGGTACAGCCTTGTCTAACATAAAGAAATCACAACTTTAAACATTGTTGCCTGGAGTAATGTGTGGAAAGAATAAGCAAGATTTGTATATATATCGCCCTTCAGGCTAAAATATTAAGCCATTTGATGGAATACAGTGAAATAATAGTTTTTGTAAGTGATTATTTTGTCTGGTAAGTAATGAGTTAAGTTAGCCTTAGCATAAGGATCTGCTACTGTGGAGAGTTTTTCAGTAGAATCAATTTTGCATTAGATAAGCAGAGCAGGTTTGTATTTATTAGATAATGAAACAACAATGAAATAATAAAACAATGAAGAATGTTATTGTCTTAATGATTAGAGAGCCTGTTTCGACAGTAGGGATATTTTTTCAGAATGCCCTTCACTAGTTAACAAGGTAAGATGCAAATGATAACAGTATACAAACAAATGTGGTGTAACTGTATTGATGATCTATTTTTGAACTAGGAAACATTGGGTACCGTTTATATTGTACAATTCATGACACTGCAGCTGGAATGCGAGATTAACAAAACGAGCAATATTTACAAATCGTATAATGCTGCATCATTGGGTCTATAGGTTATCTGAAAACTTCTATTAGTGTTCTGAGGAATTATGAGCTTGAAGTGGAAATACTGGCATGAAGAACAGTAATTTTGCTGATTGATTGATAACTGTGATGCTAGACTGACGTGGATATTCTTATAGGTAAACTATTCGCTAGCATTTCGTGTTTTTGTGAGGATTTAATTTTCTGTTTGAATGAGAGCATTGCTCACAGTTGGGTATACAAGTAGAACTATGATTTGGTACAACTTCCATCCCCTTAATTTTGATATGAATAGTAATTAAGCTATGTAATCGTGAATCTATTCTTTCTTCATAATGTAATGATTAGTAACTTATGAACTGCACATCTTGAGCTTTTGCTATTTTTCGTATGAGAAAGAGATCCAAATCTTTTAAGTTTAACCACTTTCAGGCAGAGTTATGGCTTAGAGTAATGTTTTGTAGTGTAATGTGTGCTTGATTTTAAAATATTACTTGTCCACACCTTTTGTACTATAGTCAATTTTAGTGCTAATTATTGTAATGTTATAAGATGTAATGACTATCATTTGCCATAAGTGTTAAACATATTTTTTGTTAGACTTAAGTTAGAAGTAATAGTAAGTGTACTAAAATAGGGTATTTTGTCTGATATTGTCATATGCTGTGGCAGAGGAGAAACACCTCCAAGTGAACTTTAAGCAGTGAATTTGCTTACTAACTGCCACTTCGACCTGTTCAAGGTGTGGACAACTTGGCGAGAAAGTAGGTAAACGCTCCTGAAAAAGTGCTTGTGAAAAATACTAGACATTGAGCAAGTGAAATTTTTTGTCAAAACATGAATGGCAATGCCCAGTGTCATTTAAGGATGCAGGGTACTTATAAATGGTGAAAAAAATTGAAATTTTTTTATCATTTTATTAGATTCTATAGTCTTTCCTGATGACATTGATATATATATGTTATATAGTTTCAAATGAAAAATGACCTATATATACCAAATTTTAAAGTTATGGTCATGTATGCTGCCATGATCGCTTTATTTCTGTTATAGAAACCAGTATTATTTGGAAAAGAACTTTGAACTTTATGTTTCCAGCGATTATACATATGATACATTGTATATGTCGGTAAAAGTGCAGGTTTCCAGTGTCTGTAAATGATTATGTTTGCTAGTATTTACTTTTGTTTCACTGAAGTAGTTTGTTCATGTATTACTGAATGCTTGTTGCCCAAGTGCTACGTATGGCCAGCTCATATAAGTTAGAATTTGAAAAACATATTTCCTGTAGTTTTCGATAAGGTTTCTTATATAATGTTTTCGGTATATAGATTTTAGACCCAATTTCAAGCGTCACTTGTGCTCATTGAATTGCCCAGTTAGCTATTTGCAATATCTATCTGGTCAATCCAATGAGGGGGTGATGTGATGAAGCAAGCTGGGATATTTTTACTTCCCTCCTTGTTTTGTCAACTGCCTCCTTGAAATTCATTTTTTTACTTTTGCCTAACTACCATTAACATTAATGAATATAATCTGTATTTGTATAATAGAGAAAGGTTGACCCATAGTCTTAAAGAATATAACACCAGATCTCATTTTGTGCTTAGTTTTATGTATTTAATTGATTTTCTAAATTATTTCGACTATTCCTAGTTATTATCTCTTGTTATAGGGTGAAATCTGTAATTGTTTCATAACTTGAATTCTATTGTTGACTTATAAACAAATAGGAATTCTGTAATAATTGTAGTCATTTGGAAGACAAAATGCTAGTAATCTTTGGCTCTCTTTGAAAACATGTCAACGAAAATAGCCTTTAATTAATTCCAAAGTAATTGATAGTTTTGTCAAAAGCATTGTTTGCATAACTATATTTGTTAATTTCATGATTTAAACAAATAATTCAGCTTAACCCTTGTAGTAAAAGAAACTATCAAAAAGAACCAATTTTTCGATGTTTTCAGATAATTTAATGAGTTAAGTGTTAATTTTAATTTCTGAAAATTTTACTTCAAACAATGTGCAGTTTCAGCACCTATTATTATGGGGATATATAAGGGCCCAATTTTTGGCCCTGAGTCAGTAAGTCCATGGCCAAATTTCAGACAAGGAACATTTGTTGGTTAGAACGACAACAATGCATCGACTTTACAGTGAAGTAAGTGTTACACCAATAGTCCGTATGTAAAAACAATGACATTGTCTGTTTCCATGCATACCTGCTTATTCTTCGAGAAGTATGAACATTGTGGTTAGGGCTTTACTGCTCATTGAAGTTCAACAAGAACTATTCTAGCAGTATGTGGCTGTTCACCTGCTAACTATTAATGAGGCTTATGCGAAGTTAGAACAATAGTGCACTGGCCACATATAGCTGTGTAATATTGGGGGGTTGTGAACAGTGGAAATAAAAGACTGTGAAATACAACTGTGTATCTGTCAGCTATATCATTTACATTTACTTCCACAACCCATTTCTCAGCCAGTACATCAACACTGAGTACAAACAAGCGAAGAAATAAAGCAGCAATGCATAGGTACCATTTGAACTCATATTAAATTACAGAAGGAACAATCATAATAAATAAAAAACCCTCACATAAACTGTATATGATATGGACATCAATATAAACTCATGAGTAGTCAATATATCTATGAGATCAGCCAGTCAGAAATCATTCAAGCCTTGTATCATCACATGTCTGCTTAGACATTTTCAGTGTGCAGGCCTGTGAAGGTGCCAGTACTTCCCTACTAGCATTAGAAGCACACACTTGCTGACAATCACCAACAAGCAGTGGTCACAAGACAGTAATGACCAGCAGCTGAGCTGCCACTATTGCTGTCTGTAGAGTGAAACCCTCACAAGTCCGATAATTGATTGAGTCTTGCTCAATCATAGCTACTGGTGTTAATCCACCTAGGCTGACTGCTACAGTGATACTGTCAGGTCTTCCATTGCAGAACTGCCCACTGCTGCTGCGTGTCAGCTGGTTGGGTTGCCCACTGCTGCTAGTGAACTACCACAGCTGACAATTGCTGCTCTGCACCAGCTGCACTGAGTGCTGTTATGTAACAGCCATCACCACTCATTCGGGCAGATCTACCTGTGCAAAGTCCATCATGAGGGCAGATCCATCTACACAAAAAAATACTAGGATAATGTTCTGTATGGGTCCACCCATGTATGATCTGGGGTAGCATCCAAATGAAGGATCCTTGTACATTATGTTCGAGATTGCCTCAGCCACCCTGCTGCTGCAGTTTGCAGTGTCAGTAGAGGAAAGAACTGGGGAAACCTGCTGATGCCAACATATAAAGAGTATAACTGTGCTATGTGGTTAACAACAGAATAACGTTAACACTCTACCCCCTAACAGTAATCCATCTATGTCTGTGTTTTAGTATTGACTTTGGCACTTAGTGTTGGCATTTGGAGGGTCTCTCGCTGGGTTGGGACACTATAACACATGTATATGGTATAAGACAATAGCAAGCTACACCTGATTATGTAACAATAAGAGCATACATAAACTTGTACATTTATATATGTGATATGGGAAAAATGGATAAATACAGAAAAATGTGGAAAATGTCAAAAATTAGGAAAAAATTCAGGTATGATATAGTCATGCAGAACATCTGCATTTATACTGAAGTGTCGAAATGTGAGATAAACACTAGATCCAAGTGTCTGGAGAGATCTGTCTTGGATGCCATTGCACCACCTGCCGAAAAATTGATTGAAATCTGCACTAAAAGTTCAGAGACAGGAGAGAGAGAGCTTGTCTTAGACCCCTTGGAATAATTGTGGGTTTTATTAGTTATACAAAGAGAGAAATAGGAATGGAGTCATATACATACTTAGAAAAAAACAAAATCATTACACAGATGAGGCAATCAGTTGAGAGGAGCTGTAAGAAGTAGACATAGGTGAGAGAGTGACACGATATATGCCTTAATAGTAGAACAATGATGCACTCTAGAGAGACAATAAGAAATTGTCTAATTCCCAGTAGTTCTGAATGCTGTGGCATTCTGCACTCAATATGTGCTAGTTGCATGTCATATGTATTTGGAATCGTAAAAAAAATTTTGGATGTTGTGAAAAGTGTTCCAGCATAACGACAAGCGCCGGCACGACGATGAAGAACGGAAGAGCAGAGAGGGCTGTGAGACGACGTGAGCCAATAGTACGTTGACTAGGACGACAACAAGACAGGGGAGGCATTGTACAAAGAGAATATAATCGCTGCGCCACGTAGCTGCGGGAATTGGAAGAAGGGCCGTCATACAAACACTACAATAGTGACTTATCAACTGTTTTGTTTTGCTTGCATTGAAACTGTATATATCAAAGGACATTGATATTTGTCTGTCGTCACTTGCTTGCGACACGCCTTTGTGAATACGCAAAGTTAAGTATTGTCAATTTAACTTACTGTAATAAACTCCATTAATATGATTTGCTTGAATTGTTGTCTAGTGATCCGAGGAAACAGCTCCCTAGGCACTCTATATTAGACGAGTGGGCAGGATACTACAAATAAGGGCATTATTTCAAAACCAAAAGTAGCGAAAGACATTGATTGTATATTGACGTTTTTATAGATGAAATCACGAAAAGCTTGCTCACAGAGGATAAAAATGTGCTGTGAGGACAACGTGGGTAGCTAGGTAAGCACCCAATTAGTCTAACTAAGACCACTCCGAAAGAAAAAAAATATATAGTCAAGTATTATGCATGACCAACCGACATATGACCCCAACAGGAGGAAATAAACCCTCAAAGAGTCACAAATACAAGAATATAATTAAACTAGCGGTTGCAGCTGCTTATAGCATGGGTGAATGAACTGAATTTCAGAATAACGAATTCAAGGATCTACCTTGAGAGTCTTTGTACTACGATGACCGAGATGAAACCGATTATGTACAGTACCAAATGCTGCATGGAATACAGGTCACATGAACGAAATATTATCAACATATCAGAACTCTGAGAAAGACGCATCTTTGAGTAAATATGGAGAGAGTTGTTCATCAACTTCACCGACCTGCAGGCAGAAAATTTCTGCACAGAGATGTGATAATACGAGGACTGAATGAGTTATTATGGGCTAATCTCATAGATATGCGAGATTACTCATGACTGAATAATGGTTTGAAATATATTCTAATGTTTATAGACACATATTCCAAATTCTATGGAGTCCTACCTTTGAAGGTAAAGTACGGAAGTAGCTTTCAGATGTCTCTGAACAATTGTTACAGAATGGAACGAATAGGTACCCCAACAATTTTCAGACCAACCATGGAAGTCAGTTTTCCAATAGGCATTTCAAAGGGTAGGGGAACGATGACAGATAAATCACTAATCAACATTCTCCCATTTGAAAGCTAGTATTGTCGAACAGTTGAGCGGGATGATCAAGAACCACATGTGAAAGCAATTTAATCTTCAATTGGGCTAAACATCCTACTACAGATCATTGACGAGTATAATCACACTACTCACTATACAATTAAGAAGACACCTATTGATATCTGTGATAATGGACTTCTAAATACAGTAGATTACCACATTAAGATGGTGCATCCATACAGGCAGAGGTTGAATGAAGGTGATTTGGTACATATCTCGAAATACGAAATCACGTTTCCAAAGTCCTAGCAAACTGGTCAAAGAGAGATATTTACAGTTTGCAAGGTACAGCACACAAATCCGAGAACAAACATCTTAAAAGACAGCGATGGTGAAGAAATTTCAGAGGAATTACAGGAAAGTTCTGAACCAAACACGTTCCTCTTAGAGTGGGTCGCAAGACTTCGAGGGAACAAGACACTAGTGAAATGGCTCAGCTTCTCTTCAAAGCATAACAGCTGGGTGAATGCTCGCAGTGTGCTATGTAACAGGACACACGAACTTCAAACCATGCTGTAGCTACACTGCGAGCGTTCACCCAGCTGTTATGCTTTGGGTGCTAGGATATGTTTCAATAGAGGTAGAGGCGGTGTTCTCAAAAATCTACCATTCGAACTTAATACCCCTGGATACAATTTTTGTGGATCTGGAACGAAACTGAAACAGCGCCTTTCTTGTGGTGGTAAGGGAATTAATATCATAGAAAAAAAAGCAAGAAACACGACATTGGTTACGCTACAACTCAAGATCGTGACAATTTCAGACCAAATATTATCTGATTAGGCGAGACAGATTCATCAAAGAAGGGATAATGCTGTAGGATAACGTGTTGCTGCAAGCGTGGCCGATAAGGCAATGTGTGTGAAACTTAAATTGGGTGCTGGAATAATTTCAAGCAAATAATAAATGCAGCTCATTGGACATTAAAGACGACGAAGAAACCTATGGGATATTTAAAAAATTGCATAGAATCTGTGCTGACAGTGGCAAAAAGTGCCTTGAGGCAGAAAGGAGGAAGAAAAAAAATGTGTTAAAACGCCCAGGGTCCTGCTAGTACCAAAGAAATATGGTGAAATAATTCCGTTTCTAGTCTCTGCATTTGCTAGACTGTCAGACATCAGTGCATTACCTAGGGGAAAAAGAAGCAAAAAGGCATACCATGGCCACGAAGGCCATCGCTAATATTTAAAACCATACAGAAAACTCTTGGTTGTATACAAACAAAAAAAACCATAGAAATACTACCGAATGGACTGCTTACAAACATAGATCTACTTAAAGTCGTCAGAAAACTCAAAATCCTGAGATTTCGCTGCGTGTTTATGAGAGACACGTTGCCTGAGGCAATGTGGAAATCCAGAAAACGTTTAGGCGTTGATGGTGGATATGGAATTCAATGGGCTGTGTGTGTTGAAAAATAAAAAAATCTGGACTACCATCCACTATTTTGATTCATTCGGCGATTTAAGACCACTTGAAGAATTTTATCGTTACTTCATCGACAGAAAGTAGGTGTTGTACAATTTTCGACGCGGCAAGACTTCAAGTCACACCTCTGTGGACATTTCTGCCTATGTCTCTCCTGACAATTGCGTAAAAACAAGCACTGCATCATTTGCGGTCGAGATGCGATGTCGTTCACTCTAACTCTAAAAGAACGTTCATCTAAATTAAAAGTGAACTACTTTCCTCCAATAGATATGAGGACAGGGATATGGAGTATGGCACTTATTGGTCTGGTAAAATACAACAGCATAGCTAACACCACTGAAGTTTGTTGGTTAGGTTGGAGAGAAATAGGGAGTGGGGACACTGTGGCAATACCTCTTGTCTCCTAAAACACTGACGATTTAAATCCATATGTAAAACGATTTGAAAAGGATTTGAGATACTTGCAAATGTTAATATGTTTAAAAGAGAGAAAAAAAGGAGAGACAGTGGAAATTTACTAGTCGAATCACTCCTTGAAGGCACTGGCAGTCGGTACGTTTCGTGTAGAGTGTAATATCGCGACGATTTCTCACCTTAATGACAGATTAATCCATACTATATACACAATCTTTCCTTCGATGGGTCCTGATTATAATATTTCAGAGGTTCCCAGTAATCCAACATATCCCCTGTGACTGTTCAGGCATTTGGCAATCTCTAGCTGAATATGGTACATCAGAAGGCGAATCTAGTCGATTTTCGAAGCGAGGAAATTATAGTACATCTCCACTTGAAGCAAAATTATGGCTATTAACTATAGATACGGCATACCTAATCTTCAGAAGACCATTTTGCACCAGAAGCAAAATGCGATAACATGTGAGTATTATGATTACCATAAATCCATTGGACCAAACCTTGCAGTGATGTCACTCTATGTACAACTCCAGTTCAAAATGACAAACATATCATTATACAAGAATATTATTCCCATAAACAACTTGCCTCAGCAACATTTTATAATAATTATAAGGTATGCATTATTATTCAGCATCAAGATGGACTGACACATCCAAGCAAGAGCTTCCTGTATTTGGAGAGGGTATTTGCATCTAAGAAAGCCACAGTACCATCACTAACATCACGCCTTACACCTAATGCATTCACCTTTCTGTTTCAAGAAATAAGATGCGAACTTCATGGAGCTGGAATTGACCGCACGAGAAATGTTGGGATCATATCTATGCTCAAGGCATACGTCTCCGCATCAGCACTGGATCTCAATGCTTTACAAAATGCAGGATGTTTCGTAGATGGATCGATAGATAACTCCGTTAGTGTATGGGTTCCACTCAAAATGTTTATGAGATTCTGTGAAGAGAGCAATCGCATTGTAATGAATGCTAAGCAAGAGCTGATTCTAGTTTGAAGCACTATCGATAACAACTCATACATTCTAGGACAAGAAGAACAAGAGCATAAAACAGTGCTTGATAAATTGATATGGGAAATAAGGCCCCTATCGCTGTCAGATGAGGAGAATATGAAACTTGTACTTGTCCTGAATTCAGGAGTGCAACTACCCTTAACTTTCCATTCAAGGGAGTTACTTGAACACCTGATCTTTCCTCACTCATCTCGCCAAGAATAGACTCTTAAGACTTCTATCCAGCTAGAAACATCACTCTTTATAATTCTGGCCCTGTATACAGGCAGGAAGGGGAGTCTTAGGCAAGGATTTTAGCGTATTTGACAACTGTAAACTAACCAATGCTAGAGTTTACCTAAATTCCCAGGTCTTTCTGTACAATAAGTTACAGCTCGACTGGAGCAGAAACGCATGTGACTATTGTATGACATGTACAGAAGGTTTTACAAATCTTATTACAAAATTGATGATGGTTTTGGATGCACACTTAGCTCTCAGAAGTTTAAGGAATTATCACCCATCGTGGTAACAGACTGCTCATAGAAAAGCGAAGGAGTGAAGATTGGAAATATGAACGTACATTTTGAATTAGAATGATTCAAAAACTTCCCCGTGGTCACTGCAGTATATGCGTTTTATATGGCCGTCTTGTAAACTAATTGCCACTATTGTGAATTGTACAATATGCAGTATAAATGTAGGGCCATTACATAACAACGCATTATACAACAGTGCCTGAAAGAGCAAAGGCTGTTGCAGACCCACAAAGATTTTATGGTGAGTGCAGATGATTTGTGTTTAAAGAAATGACATTCCTTACATTCTCTGATGCAGACAAGTACTAACGAGGTATTCAACAGTTGCTGCTTCAGCCAGTCCGTTTAGCTCAGTTCAGCGTGCTAAACCTCGAAAAACAGCGATGTGGGTTACATGATTTAACCACACCAATCACTGGGAATTTGAAGAGATGGCGTATGAAGATATGGTGTCGTTGCTCTGACCTTATGATCATAGAGACTGCATAGTTTACATCAAACACTGTGAGAAATTTTCCTTGTTTCAAAAAATTTCTAATGTGCATGTATCCAGAATCCGGAAGCAGGAGGATGTCCTGCCCTCAAGCAGTTGAAGATGAAATACAAACAAAATGGGTTTATGAACATTTGAGAAGAAATAAAAATACAATGAGTATTCAATTGGCTTACTAAACATAAATTGTTTCTTTTTGAAAAAAACCCTTTGTTTTTGTTTATTCACATACTATTTTTTCCATCACATCACTTACAGGCTTTAGGTGGGTATTTATGTTTTCTGCTGCGCTCTCGTAAAGAAGAAGCACGACAGGTCCTTGCAAGGAGCTGCGCAGATGCTGTAGCTGATAAGCAGGGACCTGCATGGCTGATAAGCAGGGACCTGCACGCACACTTGCGTACAGATACTAAGTTTTACTAGAACGACTTTCATCGTAAGGGTATCATGGGTAGTTTTATTTCATTTTTTATAATACAGTGCACAATTTTCGTAATGTTTCTTTTAGTGTTGTTAAAACAACAGTAAACATGAGAGAGACATTAATCATCAACGATATATGCGGATTCTCTGCTATTGTCTATAACAGTCTGACAATGCACATGCAGTTAGTTTATTGATTACATGCATGTAGAAAACTTGTTCTGAGTTAAAACTGTCAAACAAGGTTTGAAGAAGTATAAAATGCCTTTACCACACGACAGCAAATGTAGAAAATACCTTTCTGATGTATTTTGGCACGATGCGCTCTCCCCATACATAATACAAAAGTTTCGAGATGCATCTGCAGCATGGCTGTCTATTAAACATGAAAAGAACAAAATGTCACAGAAGTTAGCCCTTTTTCCACATGCGACTATTTTGGGTTGAGAAGTGAAGGGTATTAAGTTCAAAGTTCCATTAGATCGATAACTTCAGCACACTGCAGAATTTCGTTTTAAAAAACGTAGCAGTGAATGTACGCGAACTCTCGACGTTTAATCTACAGTGCGCGACGCTTAGCATTGCGCTACTAGCTGACACGTAGTTATAGCCCCTCCAGAAGTCAATAACGATTCCTCCAGAACATCCGCAGTGCTGTGAGATAATGCATATGGCCGGATCTAGACTTCTGAGAGACAGACAGTTACAGCTTTTCTTTTGCACTGCATGACATTATCAACAAACAGATAGCGCAATAGAGTAGTTCAAGTGGAAAGAAACACTTCCTATTTAAATTTCTGCATCCTACAGTGTTGGCAGTTCTGTGTAGGTGGCAGTTACGTGATTTTATTTTGGTGATTACAAAATAGAGTCGAATGTATGCACTGGGTAATTGAGGCAGCTAGTTCATGGCGATTCAGTCAACCAAGTAAATGAATGTACTGAACATGCTGCAAAGCACTACAGGGAGCCTGTGTGTCAGAATTCTGATCCAGCATGGCGCAACGGCGTTATGAGTAGAGGATTCGGTGGTCTGTTGGATTGGTAATAGGTTGATATAGTTCTGGTCTGGGTTCGATTCCAACTTCTGCCAATGATTTTTGATAGGGAGAGACAGATCCTATTCTCTTCTGGCTACACCAAGTGAAGAAGTTATAATGGCACTGTGGTCTGAAATTCACATTAATCATGATATTCCTTCTCTACCAAGTAGACGTTGGGTTGAACCACAGTAACGTCAGATGTGGCGACATGTAGAAACTCTATCACCCTGAAACGTCCCCTTAGAAAAATTATACATGACTGTGCTTAAACTGACACACAATATTTTTTTAGCGCAACGCAATCTGACTTTCAATAATCCCTACAAAAGAATGGCCCTGACTAACATTAACCCATATCTTTCACAAATCACTTACCTCACAAAAATCTTCGTTACTCGAGCTACTGCAATACAGTGAGCGCCACTACTGCCAGCTAAATAAAAGATTCAGACTACTGAAGGCACTAACTACTGATAGGCATAGTTAGCAAATGAAAGATTTTGATAGAGAACGATCAATGTATTTACCTAAATAGTGTTCAAAAGTCATAATGTATATAGCAGTTCATGATATCCAGCATTACAAATTTCAAAACTCTCCCCACATCCACCACTGCTGGCGGCTCACCTCCAACTGCACAACGCTACACGCTGTTCACATCCAGCTGCCCTACACTACAACGGCAGACAACAATGCAAACTAGCCACAGACTGCACACAGCACAGCCAGTGATTTTTCATACAGAGCACTACGTCGCGTTACCAATAAGAAAACCTAAATAGCCTACTTACAACCAGTATCCTTTACTATAATAGTTATTTATTTCTAGTGACGAAACAAACGCTATGTAGGGTCACAGGACGCTTATTCCATCTTCTGTTTGAGCTTCTGTATGTCGATAAAATTGGTTCTCAACTGGGAATGCAACTCAGACCGCCCTTAACGCGGAATTTGATCCCTTCGTGACAATACAGCTCCGACTACAGTTTGTTGTTTGCTCAAAACTGCAGATTCTCCAACATTTCTACATATTGCGCGTGAATGGGGATCGAATCCAGGCCCAGTACTAAAGTTTTCACTATGTGTTATCAAGCTCTAGCGTGAGAACACCTATCTGCTGGTGGATAATAATTTTGATTTTTAATGTATTTTCATTCGTTGTCGACACTAACGATATCTGACGTTTTTGACTCCCAGTGAGACACAGAACTATTTGTGAGATATCTGTAAGTTCAAGGATGCTGGTGGAGAAAAATTCGATAGCTGACGTCTCTTTGTGTGTAGTCAACAACATTATTTGTGGGGTTCGATTCCCAGTTAGCACTGAACTCTTCGTCATATTACTTCTAGTTCAAACATGCTCACATGTCGCTGCTGGTGTAACAAACGCATATTTAACGTTCGTTTTCTCTAGAGTATAAAAGCGATAGGTGTCGGTTTGGAGTCCTGAGAAGGAAAAAATTAATGTTTCGTCTCGTCATTTCAGTTAAAACATCTAGCTACTGCCGAGAAAATCCGATAAGCACAGTTGATTGTGCTTCGATAACAGTCTGATTAGGTTCTGGGTTTGAATCCCTGTCCAACACAAAGCTTTACATCACGGCATTTCAAGTAAGTTACTTGTGAAGAAGCAATATTCAACATCTCTCGTAGTTCGTTAACAGGGACAATAGATGCTGGGTAGGAATTCCTGTCCGTTGAAAATGTTTACGTTATGTAATTTAAAGTTGATATTTGCCAACTGAAACTGTCTAAAATCGTGGTACATCACTCTCTGTATGCGTAGTCAGGAATATCTGTTAGTTTCCGTCAGTCACGAAATCTTTGCTTAGTCTGCATGGTTCAAATGGCTCTGAGCACTATGGGACTTAACTTCTGAGGTCATCAGTCCTCTAGAACTTAGAACTACTTAAACCTAACTTAACGTAAGGACATCACACACACCCACGCCCGAGGCAGGATTCGAACCTGCGACTGTAGCGGTGGCGCGGTTCCAGACTGTAGCGCCTAGAACCGCTCGGCCACCCCGGCCGGCTAGTCCTCATGACCTGGGTTTGAACCCATATGCAGAACGAGACGTTTCGTCGTGTCATTTGAAGTTCATACATATTCTGAACTAGCTGCTCGTGAATAACTTAAATTTTTAATGTCATTTTGTGTTAAATAAGAAGTACGGTATGTTACTTTGGAGAGGAAATCATGAATACGACGAACTTACTACGTGCATTACCTATCTGACGTAATAATGGGAGTGGAAACATTTCAGGTATGTCATTTATTGTAATAAATGTGAACCTACAAGCCTTAAGGACAGTCTTATCTGTGATAAGGTGTTCCCTGATGTTTGTAGTTTCGTGGTATAACTTTACATCTTGAGTTATTGCGATACAGAGCAGTGTTTGCTAGTGGTGACTTGTTGGAACCTTTTTCAATAGTCAAACGACTGTACCGAGGAGCGATTAGAGGACCTGCTAGACAGCTGCGTTATGTGGGTTGCATGCGAATCAGGTGAAATGCAATTTTGGTCATTCGGATGCTTTGAGCACGACTGTAGATGCAACCAGGAATGCGAGCTGCCTGTATGTAAATAATTGGCACTGAACGATTCCTTCTCATTTCATTCTGATCAGCTGTGAAGCATTCTGCACAAACTGATGACGAAGGTGCTGGTAAATATGTTCGTCTGTCAGACACTGAAAGCTTGGTTCCAAGCATTTTGCCACCACTTTTCGATGATGAGATAGTAGCATTTCTCATGAATGATTTACTTGAAGGGGAAAGTAAGAATCCTTTTCTATATATGCATACCTTTTTCACATTTACATGTGATACTATATGCTCCTTCATTCTTTTTTTTTTTGCTATAGGTGAACAGATCGATATTGATCTATCACAACAAGCACCTATACACCCTTCTCCACACACAGCTAGAGGGTTTTTGGTTCAATTATTGATGAATGAGCTACCTCAAGTACAATGAGACGTGTGTGCTGGCTTTGCAGACAAAACAGTGACACTCTGGTTGTCGATAGTCGTCCATTGTTTAATCTTTTGATCAGAAACGCTGGTTCGAGGATCTTTCACTGGAAGACTGCTTAAGCACAAATGACATGCCAGGTGTTCTCGAGTCCTTGAAGTGTGATTCAGCAGTGGAGTGAGGGTACTCCGTGAGGTAGTGGGTCACGTGGCTGCTGGCAGAGAGAGAGCGAGTGGGCAGTGTGGTGAGGGGCATGTTTTCTGCTGTGGTTGTGCAGAGCCAGCATGGTTGCTGATTATGAGTCCAATGAGGGTACTGTACTCAAGTCTGAGGGCCAGTTTGTACTGGTGTTCACAAACATCAGTGACCGTTTTTCGGTTGGTGGCTGAAAGGCTGTTTATAGCATTAATGTGTCCCACGGCCTGGTTACAGTAGAAGTAGAGTATAATTGCGCTGTTATATACTATTCTGTGACTGGATTGCACTACTGAGCATATATGTTATCGAACAGCTAGCTGGGACTCGTTAAGAAATGTCTTAACTTCAGTTGGCTGTAATTTAGTACAGTGTTCATATTTGAAGAACTATTATGTGCTGTTGTTTTACCCTACATTCGAGATTTTGTGACACAAAGGGAGTTCCGTTTACTCGACCATTATGTAAAGATTACATGGGTGGATAATCACTGACTTGGTTATAATTCCAGTATGGTTGTGGGCTGACCCATTTGCTTCTTGTAAATTGAGGAGGTGTTTGTGAACTAGCTGCAGACTTACTAAGTGCTTGCAGAATATATTTAACTGGCTTGAACAGTTTGCATTGCTGTTAATCAGGAATTGTTTCATGAAGTCAGGTGCTCTTGCTAGCATTGGTCAAATAGTTACTTGTTCCTTGAAATATCTGAAAGCCATTGAAGTTGTTGGTTTGTAAAGTTGGTATGACGGGGAGCAATCATCTATAGGTTTAATTCACAGACAGCTAAATTAAGAGGTTAAAATTAAATGGTTTGTGGCGTTTAATGCCAAGGGATAATTGTAATACTTATAACTGCTTTTCGTTTCAAATTTTCTGTTTCTGTGTGCGTGGGATTTCGTATCCTGTTGCCATCATTAAACATCTTAATTAAGTGCTGTTACTTCTTGTGTATGCCTGGCGCTAAAAAATTTATGTTACGGGTATCATAGGCTAGCCCATCCACAAAGGCCAAGACGTGGGCTATTGTAAAGAGAAAGTCAGCGAGTGCATTGAAGGGCCTACCATTTGTAAAACTGATACCAATATTTTGGGCATCCCCCCCCCTCAAGTAAAGTACTGTTGCTTATCCCTTGGTTGTCACTGGATTCGCAAGGATTGTATGTATTGTTTAACTGATTGTCTTGAGTGATTTTTCGGGTCAGCCATTTGTGAAATTATGAGTTGTAATTATTTGTTTCGAGGAGAAAGATCATACTTGAGGATTCTCGAGATTCTTTGTATGTATTGTTTATTGTCAATATTATTTTACTGTTAGCAACCGAAGTTGTAAGGTTAATAATGTTCTTTAATGCTGATTATCAGAGTTTGTTTAGAGTTTTCTAAACTGAGCATCTGTGTTCGAATGTTTAAGGTGTTTGAAGTATCTGCGCTAGCAGAACAGAAATGCAGAAAACACAAGTCCGAAAACAATTTATTGGGCTTCCCAAAACGAAACAATAATACGATCTCCAAAAGAACAACAGACTCGATCCCAATTGCGGATCGACACAAATATAAAATAACAAATAATAATACAAAAGACTCGTCTCTTCAGGGGGAGAGATCACATATTCTACATTGTCAAGAGGTTTGTCATCTATACTAAGTCCATCTGCAAGAGATCGACCAGCTAGAAGAGGCATCTGGCCTTGGCTGCCAGGGTGGCAGCTCTGTAGACTTCCAACCAGTGCATTAAACTGCCCTTTACCGGCAGTGCGCCCTGCTATAAAGCCCGTTTGGCGGATATATCTGCTGGATCTATGTGCGATCATGTGCCTGGCATATCAAAGTAGTTCCTGGACTAGCTACGACCTCTGGTGAAGAGGTTCTGCAGGCTCTGCAAACAGGTTAGTGGTCCCTGGTGACAGTTGGTGGAGACCTGGTGTTGTGTTGTGTTGTGGCCGCTGGTAAATATTTGTGTTGACAAGATAGATGACATAGGTTTTCCTGGTGAATATTCACCCTGTGATGCAGGCATCCCATGTTGGTTGGACATGAAGTGGGATGCCAATGCAGTAGGCACTATGATGTGTAAAGTGGGCTGCCTCAGCTCCCCCCCCCCCCCAAAAGCCCCCAAAGGAGGGGGTCGTTGGCGACAGGAGACTGGGGCCAGTTTCAGGCGCAGGGTTGACCTCCATGGACATAGGGATCTCTGCCAGAGGGTCCAACTGGGGTGTGACTGTCAGTGCTGGTGGAGGCGACGGTCAGGTGGAGAGAGGAGCACCGTCATCCCTAAGGGCTGACAGCCAGGGAGACGGCAGAGGAGCCAGTTGAGGACTACGCCTGAGGTGAAGCTGGTTGGTGTGCTTCTAGGACACCATGCTGTCATCGAGGGTGACTGCCACCATAGTGCAGCTAATGAGTGACGAGACCCTGGCAGGGACCCACTGTGGACGATTCCATGTGAACACCAGCGCCCAGACCAGATCCTGCAGAGAAAAACTGGACTGTTCCGAACGCGGAGGAGCTAGTTGGGGAGAAGATGGGAACAGGAGAGACAAGGGGGACCAGTGAGGGTGACTGAGACCGATCCTGAACAGTGGACGGGTAGGAGGAAATAAAGATGGTAACGGCGTCATCCAGTGAATGTTGGGGATGCAGTTTCGACATCTGGACTTTGAACGTACAGACAAACTACTCAGCTAATCCCTTGGATGAAGTATGAAAGAGAGTAGTATGAATCAACTGGATGTCCAGGTTGGTGCTGAAGGAAGTAAATTCAGCAGATGTAAATTGAGGGTCGTTGTCAGTCAGCAACATCTCCGGAAGGCCCTCATTGGCAAAGGCGTGGAATAGAGCTTGAATGGTGTGGATGGAGGACATGCGGGAGACATAAGGAAACCCACTGCCTGTGTCCACAAGGATAAGCCAGGAGGAGCCAAGGAACAGTCTTGCAAAATCCAAATGCAAGCAGGACCAAGAAGAAGGAGCAGGAGGCCACGGGAACAGGCATTGATGGGGTGCTGACTGGTGACATTGACACAAGAGGGACATGAGGCCACCATGCGGGTGATGGTGGTGTCCATCCCCCTCCAGTAGACATGCTGGGGGGGCAAACCATTTCATCAGGACAATCCCTCATTGACCAACATGCAGGAGCTCCAAGGCTCATTGGTGGAGGGCGGGTGGCAGCACAACTCGTCAATGATCATTATCACCCAAGATGATGATGACCCCATCTCTGATACACAGGTCCTGACAACTGACAACAGTCTGACGGCCACCCTTGCTGAACATGGTGCATCACCACCCAGAGGGTCGAGTTTTCTGCTGTGCAAAGTGCAACTAGCTTGGTATCCAGTGGCAAATCAGCTACTGCCTCAACAGCAGCCTCATCCAGGTGGGAACAGACAACTGGGTCAACATGGAACGCAGGGTCGGTGCCTACCGGGAGATGAGAGAGAAGATCCATGTTGGCATGGAGAGCTGTGGCCTGAAAATGGATGTGGTAGGAATATTCCATGAGGAACAATGCCCAGCACCAGAGGTGGCAAGCAGTCCTCGTGGGGATGGCGGACATAGCACTGAACTACGAGACCAGAGGTTTGTGATCAGTGTATAAGGTGAAGTGACGGCTGTAGATGAAACTGTGGAATTGCTTAAACCCAAAGATGATGATCTGGGCCTCCTTCTCTATTTGACTATAGTTACGCTGAACCAGGGATAGTGTTTTGGAGATGAAGGCCACCAGGTGCTCCACTCTGTTGATGATGTGAGACAAGGCAGCCCCCACAGCACAGCCTGATGCATAGGCAGCCGAGGTGAGAGGCTTGGTGGGGTCATAAGTAACAAGGCAAGTCAGTGTCAAAAAATGGTTCAAATGGCTCTGAGCACTATGGGACTCAACTGCTGTGGTCATAAGTCCCCTAGAACTTAGAACTACTTAAACCTAACTAACCTAAGGACAGCACACAACACCCAGCCATCACGAGGCAGAGAAAATCCCTGAACCCGCCGGGAATCGAACCCGGGAACCCGGGCGTGGGAAGCGAGAACGCTACCGCACGACCACGAGATGCGGGCCAGTGTCAGGAGAGACCGCTTCAGATGGCGAAACGCCTTATCACAAGCCGGCGACCAGGCCCAGGTATCATTCTTACCGAGGAGGCGGTGAAGGGGTTCTGCCAGTGCAATGGCATATGGGATAAAACTGCAGTAGTAATTGAGTTGATCCAGGACTGACTTGAGCTGGGAGATGTCCTTTGGGAGTGGCAGCTGCTGAATAGCCTCGACATACTGGAGTGTCAGTCGAATGCCATTAGCACCAAAACATGGGCGGGGCAGGTCACCTGAGGAACAAACAAAAAAAAAAAAAAAAGAATTTCTCCTTGTTCAACGTAGGCTGGCACCATGAAGAACATGGAAGAGGTGCCAGAGGTTCCGGGCCAAGTCCGTGGTGGAGACAAGAGCGACAAAGATGTCATCAAGGTAGTTAGCTGTCCCCAGAATGTTTCTTGTCAGTGTTTCCAAATAGCACTGGAAGACAGTTGGAGCACTGGCGACCCCGGAAGGGAGGCAGTTACAATGGAACATCCCAAAAGACATATTGATTACCAAGATCGATTTCTATGACTCGTCCAAAGGCAACTGAAGGTAGACATCCCATAGTTCAATTTTGGCAAACATCTTGCCACCAGCCAACCTGGACAGGATGACATTGACCTTGGGTATGGGAGAGGAGTCAATAACAGACGGAGTGTTGACAGTGGCCTTAAAATCCCCACAAACGTGAAGAGATCCATTTCAGCTTCTCAACGATGGGCATAGCCCAGAAACTATGGTGGACCAAGGTCAGGACGCCCTCAGCCTCTAGGCGACGAAGCTGGAGTCTGTCATGGAGGGTGAATAGCACTGAGTGAGCCTTGTGGAACTTCGAGACTGCTGAGGGGAGAAGTTCGATATGGGCTTTGAACCAAGAGATGCACAGAGGTGAGGCAGAGAACACGTTTGGGAAGTCATACAGAAGCTGCTGCAAGTGATTGTTTGTTGACAACGACTTGATGACCAGGCCCAAGTAGTGTATTTGAGGCCCAGTAGTGGAAAAAGATCCATTCCCAATAAGTTGGTGGTGTTGGAGGTGGCAAGAATCAAAATCTGGCCATGACATCATGAGTGAGGTACTGGACTGAAGCCAAGAACCACCCCTTAGTCAGATGACCTCATTGCTGTAGCTCTTCAGGGAAGTATGGAACGGACAAAGCAGCAGTGAGCCCAACTGACGGTGGGAATCCCCATCGATAATGGTGGTGAAGGACCCCGTTTATACTTGAAAAGGGAGAGGAGTGCCGATATCCACACAGTCAGAGTGATTGCTGCTATTGTGAGTGGAAAAACCGACTTCACGATGGAAATCGGCAGCAGTGGGTCCATTTCATCTACCATGGAGTCGGAGGAGTCCAAAGCAGTGTGGTCCACAGCCATCAACAATGAGGACCGACAGGTCTCTGCTTTGTGACCCTGCTCTCTGCAGGTTAGACAGGTCACCATCCAGAAATGGCAATCTTGCTTCTGATGTCTGACAAAGCATTGACTAGAGGAGGGCAACTGTTATCGCTGCTGCTACTGCTGCGGCCGCCGATGGCGCTGGTGGGGTCCAGCGCCCTGGTCCTGGAGGGCAGGAGAAACCTCAGGAGGGGGCCCCTGACGCTGCTGTGGTGGCTACAGTGATGTGAACCAGCATAGCGGGGAACGGGTGGCGAATACCTGCGCTGGAGACTGCAGCATGGAAGCAGAGCGAAAGGACTGCTCATGAAAATGGATAATGGATAAACAGTTGTCTAAAGAGGGATCTTTCAGCTTCAGAAGATTGGTCCGTAAGGTATCATCTGGGGCATGGACAAGAATCATATCACAAACGAGTGCCGAACCATAAGATTGCTTACAATGGGGGTTGCCACAGAAAAAACGACAGTCACGGGAGAGATCTTGCAGCATCCCAGTCCATTTCCTGTATGACTTTGCTGGAAGCTTCTGACATCAGAACAACTTGTGATGTGCCGCCGTCACGTGGTCCTGAGAGTCAAAATAATCGAATAGGCTAGAAGTCAACGCCTCATAGAGAGAGCATGAGGTTCTGTATTGGGGTGCAACTGTTGCAGAACGTGATGAACTTCCAGGCGCACAAAGGCGAGAAAAAACATGGTTTACCCAAGGCTCAACGGATTTGTCGAACTTGGGAAACGCAGGGGGCGTGGCACCTCAATGGGGAGGGACGGGGTTGGACATCGCCCGTAAACGCTGAATAATGAGCTCGTTCGTTTGTTGCATGCATTCCAACAGCGCTACGGCTCGCGCTGTGGGTTCATCAATACCTGGAATACCGTCTGCCATAGCAGACAACAACTGAGCAAACGAGGGAAACTCGTAAACCAACTCGTCGCCACGGAAGTATCTGCGCTAGCAGAATGGAAATGCGGAAAACATAGGTCCGAAAACAATTTATTGAACTCGCCAAAACGAAACAATAAGACAGTCTCCAAAAGAACAACAGACTCGATTCCAACTGCAGATCGTCACAAACATAAAATAACAAATAATTCGTTTGTCGACTATACTAAAGTCCATCTGCAAGAGATCGACCAACTAGGCGTGTTTTCCAGGGTTGCAGGCCTGTAGACTTCCAAGCACTGCGTCTAACTGCCCTTTACCGGTAGTGTGCCGCCCTATAAAGCCCGTTTGGCGGATGTATCTGCCGGATCTATTTGCGATCACGTATCTGGCGTATGAAAGTAGTTCCTGGGCTAGCTACGACCTCTGGTGAAGGTGTTCTGCAGGCTCTGCGAACAGGTGGCAGTCCCTGGTGGCTGTTGGTGGAGACCTGGGGTTGTGTTGTGGCCACCGGTAAATATTTGTGCTGACAACGCAGACGACGTAGATTTTCCTGGTGAATATACGCCCTATGATGCAGGCATCCCGTGCTGGTTGGACGCGAAGTGGGATGCTGATATAGTAGGTGCTACGATGCATGAAGTGGGCAGTCACAGCAGTTTTCAAGAGATTAACCATAAATCTGTTTTCAAGGTATGTTTGTAAAGTGTCTAGGCACTTTATCACTCCCCCCCCCCTTACGATTTCAAACAACACCATTCCTCTTCAAGTCAGAGCTCATGGGGGATAACACCAGTCGTTGAGAGGGAGTTACAAGAATAGTAGTGTTAATACTTCTTCTATCAGTAATAATAACTTTTTATTGTTACGTACAGTATTTTTTTCTAGATGTGCAGGAGGCTGACGATTTCAAGGACAGTGAAAACTGAACTAAACCGTAAAAATTTGTAATATGCAACGCATAACATTGTGATTAGTAATGAGGATGATGACTGGCTGAAAGCACTTATCATTGATGAACCTCAACATAAGTACCAGAAATTAATTATCATTGGTGGATGTACATGTCTATTGCTTGTATCTGTGTGTGGATGGTACTAATCAATTTCGCTTCTTCTTCTGTTGCAGAAGGTGTACAACAGCTTCCATAGGAGGGCTCACAGTATCACTGCCGGACCCTTCATTGTTGCAGCCATCGACGTCTGCGTCACCTCGGCCTAGCGATAGGAGAACGGTGCCGTCAACGTCTGCGTCATCCCGTCTGGGGCTGTCAGGCTACCACCCCTAGCCTAGTGATAGCAGAGTGGTGCCATTGATGTCTGCGTTACCTCAACCAGACCTATCAGGCTACCGCACCAGTACAGTGGCACCAGGGCAGTGCCATAACTGTCTGGGTCAGCTCACTAAGAGCTGTCATCCTACAGCCCTCAGTCTAGTGGTAGCAGGGTGCTGCCATCAGAGTCTGTGTCACCTCAGCTGTGGCTGTCAGACTATTGCCCCCCGGCCTCACAGTAGCAGGGCAGTACCATCCATCTCAATGCTGTCATGCCATCCCTAGTCTAGCAATAGCAGCCCCACATCCCACCTTGCTCACCAACACCAGGTAAATAAGTAGCCACTTTGGACCACTCTGTGGTTGCAGGTACTTTCGGGAATATATCTTACAGTGCTGCATTGATAACATCAGTGCTGGATTTCAAGATCTGGCTACCTTCCTCTGTACCTGTCTGGCAGTGCTGGAAAAGGAGCTCCCTGAAATCACCCAGAGCCCTGTGGTATCAGGTGCAAAGTAGTTCTCTGCTCTGAGCTGTTGCACACTTCAATTTGTCTAAGTAGGAAATGGCCAACATTGCTGTCATTGTTGTCAAATTTACTCAAGACGGTGGATCCCTCCCATCCCCCATCACCAATCCCCCTCTCCTCACCTCCCCTCCTCCATCTGGAAATTGGTGGGAAAAGGACTCAGTCTGTTCTGGACTGGTGGATAGGATGGACTTAAGTTGTATGTTGTTTATTGAAACAAATTGTGTTGTTATAGAAAGTAGTTTCATCCAGTGTGTGTACCTTGAGGTCTGGAGCCCAACTGACCTTGTTCACAACCCCAACCGTGGAGGGCACTTGTGACCCTCCCTCTCCCTTCTCACATTCCTCACTACCTTCTCCCGTGACGTAATCCAAGATGGCGGTCCGAGGAAAAATGGTGAGAAACTCGCTAGTCTGTGCTGAGCTTCCCAAAGGACTGGTCCTAATTGTTTTCTGTGTGCTATGTGTTCAATGGATGAGATGTTTGTGATGGAGAAGGAGGAATTTAACGGGTGTATTAGCTGTAATCATGCAACTGGGGACGGTGTCCATAGCCATTAGCATGATGCTTGGAAAGTGATGATATTTGATGAATGTATCAAGAATACGAATGCACATCATCAAATATTGAAGACGCAGCAGGGTGGGGCTAAGTTACACTTCTCAACCCATGATGATAAACGCATGCGCTGCAGCTCTAGATCATTTGATAAAAGTTCAGTCAGTCTTCCGAAGTGCAACAGGCAAGACGTTCACCCATTCCGTTCATGCATTCAGGGCATCAGCACACGGCGGCCGGAGGGCAGTCGCGCTATGCACTTCCTGTCGTGTTGGAAACACATGCAGCCTTTCTTCTTCTCATCCCTGGTGCACAGGGGAGAGTAATTTGAAATGAAATTACACGTTTTGTTCCAAGGAATACCACCAACACACGTGAACACTGACTTTTATGGCAAATAGATCCCAAAACTGATATCAGCTGCTACATCCCGTTTTACATGGCAAATCGACGATATCTGAAAGTCGAAATAAATATCTTTGTAAGTCTAAAGAGGATGCTTACCATTAAGTCAAAATAAATATCTCTGTAACTGTAAATAGGACGCTTACCACTTTTCGAGTTTTAGCTTTTTCTTTGAAGGTACTCCCAGAGAGTGAACAATTTCTGAGTTTCTGAGTTCCACGTTGCTGTGGACTTAATCACTTTTCACTCTGAGTGGGCTTGCTGTTGGAGTCAGGAATGTAAGGACTCTTATTTTTTATTTTCCTCGCTTCTCAAAACAAACTGGTGTCTAAGCACATCTGGGAAAAATCAGAGCAATTACATATGTAAAATTTCATATATACTTCGAAACGCACAGCAGATAGTAAAAAAATCAAAAAAATCACACATACACACACACACACACACACACACACACACACACACAAAAAGAATTCAAAGAACTGTCCTATAGACGAGGAAAATGGCTGGATTTTGCGGTGAATTTTCGATGTCCTACAACTGCTGGTCTGGTGATGCTCTAAACCCACAATGGCGGTTGGGGGACAGGATCCCACCTGTACAAACGAGAGGAATACAGTCTACTTGGAACACTCGAACAAAGAAGACATCACGTGGCTTTCATATGTCACAGAACTTTCCACATATACCTTACCCTGTCTTGATCGAACCAGTCTGTAGACGCTCCTATGCCCAGCACATAGGATTTTTGTGACTCTCCTACGTCATAGAACTTCCTGTGGTTCTCACTGAATTTACCTGCTAGTGTTGCTGTCAGTGTGGGAGCACCATCCACCACTTCTTGTAGGCAGTTTAATTACGAGACTATCAGTGGCAATTTTTGTACAGATCGACAAATCGTACAGCAGTAATAGAGCACTGACAGTTGAAACCAGCAAAAGTGATTCATAGACACTTCCTCAATTACACAGCTCTGATACTGTCGAAAAACGCTTGAATTTTTCGGCCTGAAATCGTTCTCCAAACAGGTTATATCACCACGAATGATTGTGCCGACATACTATATCGATGTAGTAAACACAATTCGTGTCCTGAACCATACAATAATCAACACTCCTGAATCCTGCATATAGCTATCGACCACCAGACACTCATACATATACCGCAAAGACTGACAGATCCCAAAATACATAAGCACATGAACCGTATGCAATCGCAGCACTAGATATTTCAAACGAGGTCGGTTGGTCATCCAACGCGCCCAACGGTCATGAGTCAACTGCCCACCGCACACGCCAGCCTTTTGTGCGATCAGAGCGTCTTCCGCGGACCACGGTCACTCTCTGAACTGCCTTACATAGGCTGGACTGGTTGCCCAGGCACAAAGCCGTCCGCTGATGGTATTGCTTACGATCTGGCCTGCTTGCTACAGTGGTTCCTGCGAAGAGATGTAATCATCTCTAGACTCTGCGATTATAAGTACGTATGTATTTTCACATTGTTTGCCAGAATATCATACCATTTACGCGACAGTTTTCGATATCAAGCACATAGCAGTTAGCTACCGATCGCTTGCATTGTGTAACTTTGAAGATGAAGAGTGGAAATCAAATCTATAGCAACCCGAAACTTTAGTGTGGTCATTATGTGTGACATGATGCAAACCAATGCCAAGTCGTATCCAAAGATCTTTACGTGAAAACTCGAAAAAATAGACGAAACTGTTAGTTTCACTCGCATTTTTTAACAAATACGAATGTCAATGGCGTCATAGATACCAGAGACTTTACAAAGTCAACTAATGTCTTTCTCATGCCTAGAGAACCAGCAGACGTCTCTTTTACCATCTAGATGCACACGACACACATCACAAACAATGTTCCCTCAACCAAATAAAGACAGGACATTGTTATTCCATTCATACCACTACTCTCCCTCCATCGGACTTCTTCTTTGTGCCATCTATACTTGCTTCACACAGTCGCCGGCCGGAGTGGCCGTGCGGTTCTAGGCGGTACAGTCTGGAACCGAGCGACCGCTACGGTCGCAGGTTCGAATCCTGCCTCGGGCATGGATGTGTGTGATGTCCTTAGGTTAGTTAGGTTTAATTAGTTCTAAGTTCTAGGCGACTAATGACCTCAGAAGTTAAGTCGCATAGTGCTCAGAGCCATTTTTCACACAGTCAAAGAGAAAGATTGGACGTGATGAAGGCCCAAAAAGCAATAAGACTGCTTCACAAAAAAAATATATTCTACCGCAATTTCAAAAGAATAACTTCGAATATTTATCGAAAAATGTAAAAAACTAATATAAAATAAAAATATCAGCACTTGCCACACCCATTTCGATATCGATATGTCGCTATATCGGTGAAAATAATGTCGCCGATATATATCGACATTCCTTGGAGAAAGTGTTGATATATCTATATATCGATTTTTCATCAATAGCTGTAATCCCCACCTACATCTGGGAGAGGGAGGGCTGAGGGATGGTAGGGGAGGAGGCAAGACTGGCTTTAAGTAGGTTAGTTCGTAAACGCACATTGAGAACACATATGCAACTGTCTCCCCTCTCACATGATGCTATCTTTTGGGGTCGGTTTTTGAATTAGTTGTGTTATTACGACGATATTTCCTAATCCCCAGTACTTGTATTGCATTATGACTCATTATTTACGAATGCTGTTTTTTTTCACTACTGTTTCGATGTGTTATTAGAACAGTTAACCAATTTCCACTAGTGGTGGTAGCATGAGCTGGCATTCCTGAATTTCGAGTACCTGGGTTGCAGGGCGTTTGTCGAGCAGTGCAGCTGGAGGCGCTATGGTGTCAAACAGCGATACACACAGTTCTCAGCTGTTTGCTTACAGGTAATACACTTATTAAACTCCTCTCTGATCAACACCTGCATCTTGTTAGTTGAACACAATTCCTGTCAAAAATGAAGGTAATATCTTCTGCTCCTGCCGTTTTCCCGCCAACTTATAAGTGAAGGCTCATCCTATTTAGAGTTTCAATACGTCTGCCACTAGGTTCGATTGATACTGTGAAATTTTTTCCCAGCACGACAATACCATTTGTATGACATTGTCAATTATCGAGTTGTATTGCGATTTCAGGTGCTCCTTGTGTAGTGCTATGAATAAAGATGTGTAATGAACCAGATATTTATGATTAATTGTGTAATTAGGACCGATTTTTATTTCAGTGCCCCACTCAGAATAAATAAAGTGCACTAACCGAACTTTCCTCTCCTGCATCTGGACACTTTCCCTGTGATGGGGTGTGCACTTCGGCTTCCCGTCCGGAAGGATCGGGGCTAGAGTCCCAGGAAGAACACCCGCCATTTTGAAAAAAATGGTTCAAATGGCTCTGAGCACTATGGGACTTAACAGCTGTGGTCATCAGTCCCCTAGAACTTAGAACTACTTAAATCTAACTAACCTAAGGACATCACACACATCCATGCCCGAGGTAGGATTCGAACCTGCGACCGTAGCAGTCGTGCGGTTCTGGATTGGGCGCCTAGAACCGCTCGGTCACCACGGCTGGCGCCGTTTTGAATGTCGCGCCACTTCCCAGGTGGGGCTGGGGATGGCACGACCGCACAGCCTTGCGGCAATGAAATTCCCGCCATTTTTGAAATTCCCACTGTTTTTTAATTTCCCGCCGAAATTCTAAATTCCCTCAAAAAAATGTTCAAATGTGTGTGAAATCTTATGGGACTTAACTGCTAAGGTCATCAGTCCCTAAGCTTACACACTACTTAACCTAAATTATCCTAAGGACAAACACACACATACATGCCCAAGGGAGGACTCTAACCTCCGCCGGGACCAGCCGCACAGTCCATGACTATAGCGCCTTAGACCGCTCGGCTAATCCCACACGGCTCTAAATTCCCTCCACAGTTCGAAATGCCCACCATTAGGGTAGGTGGGGAAGGGGGGGGAGAGGGGTTAGGAGGTTCGAGAGTGTGGGAGCTCACATGCTGGTTGGGGTTGGGGGGTAATTAAAAATGGTTCAAATGGCTCTGAGCACTATGGGACTTAACTTCTGAGGTCATCAGTGCCCTAGAACTTAGAACTACTTAAACCTAACTAACCTAAGGGCATCACACACATCCATGCCCGAGGCAGGATTCGAACCTTCTACCATGCAGTCGCGCGATTCCAGACTGTAGCACCTAGAACTGCTCGGCCATTCTGGCCGACTGGGGGTAATTAGTTTAGCAATTTAATTACTTTGCATATCAGTTTGATATCAAAATTGGGGTTGCAACCCCATCACTCTATTACTAATGATTGGTGTGTTAGCTCAGTATGTTGGAGACTGTAGGTTTGAATCTCGTCAAATGTAAATTTTTATTCATTTTTAAATCCTATCAAAAGAGTAACATTTTTATTCAATTAATAGGTTTAAACGCAATTTTTTATTCTGTTTCTTTAAGACGCCATTTTTACCACTGAATACACATTATTTGCTCTTATTTTTCCGCCTATCATTCTTTTTTCATTTGGAATCAGCCTGTATCATCTATAATCTGCAACCAAGTGCCAACGAGGACAGCTCATCAGTTGGTAAGGCGCCACCTTGTGGAGCCAGTTACACGATAGTTCCAGATAACCTATGATAGCAAGAAATTACATTTTCTTTTAGCCCTAATACTAAACTTTTACTGTCTTAAGTTTGCTCACAGAGCTCAGCTTTAATCGCCAAGAACAAAGCGATCGTGAGTTTCGATCTGCCGCAGATTGTTGATTACCGCTTTCTTGGATACATTACACATCACGAGGTTGTAGTTAGCTTAGGACATGAGTTTAAATTCATGACTACAAAACGTGTTCCCTGCCGCAGGTCAGTCATTCGTCACTTAAAATCAGTTTTCGACAGAGCATATCGCATTTCCGACGTACCTTACGGCCGCCAGTTCCTACACTGCTCCGCGTTACACATTAAACAGCAATTGTGAAGTGACTTGCCGGCGGCCGATGTGACGACACTGTAGCGGCAAGTGACAGACATAATTTTAAATGGACTATAGTTTGTGACACTGCTATGCTAGAAGAACGCCGACTGTGGATGAGATCCGCCAGCGCTCTTAGGCAGAATAAAACGTCTCACAATGTTAGTGATGCGACATCACTATAAGACTCGTAAATAGATGTGGAAAAGATCCGAGTATACGGACTCGCCATAAACAAATGAGATTGAGCAATGGGCATAGTGCTGCAAAAATAAACTGTTCCTACATATAAAGTCAACGACTCACTGTGGTCAAAGCACCCCTCGCTATGCGATAAACAAAGAAGTATAAATCTCGCTCTTAGTTTGCTGACGAAACAATTCTCCGAAGACTCAGTTACTATTAACCTAGCATCATGTGGTTCCAAATTGCGACCAGCACATGCACACACACGCATAATAACTGCAGGAAAGAAAACGGGCTGTAGGTACTAATAACAGCATAAACAGAAACATATTTATGACGAAATACTGCACATCCCAGTCAGCACTAACGAGCCAGGGACCGCGGCGTGCCTGCCGAGGTGGTCGAGCGGTTCTAGGCGCTACAGTCTGGAACCGCGCAACAGCTACGGTCGCAGGTTCGAATCCTGCCTCGGGCATGGGTGTGTGTGATGTCCTTAGGTTAGTTAGGTTTAAGTAGTTCTAAATTCTAGGGGACTGATGACCTCAGAAGTTAAGTCCCATAGTGCTCAGAGCCATTTGAACCATTTTTGACCGTGGCGTCTGCCCCAATGCCGCACACCTGTAGCCAACCCTGGGAGCAGTAACCAGACCGCAACAGTCCATCACCTATCCATACTTGCAGCGACTAGTCCCTAGGGAGAGATATCTCATTGACTCCAAGTAACCGTGGGGAAACACGACCCAGGCTAACTGATAAATGGAGGAGATCCCCGACTTGTGTGTATCACGAGCAGTAACGGCCAAGAAATATCTCTTCCTACGCCCATGATAAGATCGTTCAGGAGAGTGAGACGCACCTGGGCCTACCGGCGTGAATACACTGCGAGCGATGTCGCTCTAATCGCAAGAAACCTGTGCTTCATAAGCTTCGTTGTGTGTCACCTGTCGAAAGCGCTACACAGTCAGGGATAGATGTATGAATATTAATGAACTAAAATTATTTTTATTACACGTTTTTAAGTTGCTGGATTTACCGATAGGGTTTTATTACCAAAAACGTATTAATTATTAGCAGAAAATCACCCTACTTGTACTAGTTACAATAATATCACCGGGTATAAAATTTTGCCCGTTAATATTTTACCATGAGTCCACCTCTTCCCCGGTTCACATATGACCGGTCTACGGCATAGTCATTGACGACGAAGCACAGGTCAGTGCAGAGCCTGATATTTCTGAGAGGAACGGTAGCAGACATTGCCTGCACAGTGAGAATTTATTAAGTCGTTTGTAATAAGGAAAAAAAAGAAACATTGTGAGAGATCTATACAGTGACTTGTGTCATGTTTACTATCGTCATGGGAGCCATTAAAAATGTGTAATTGCTATGTATTGTAGTGGTAAATTACGGTCGAACCATCGCAAGACCAAATGGCTCTGAGCACTATGGGACTTAACTTCTGAGCTCATCAGTCCCCTAGAACTTAGAACTACTTAAACCTAACTAACCTAAGGACATCACACACATCCATGCCCGAGGCAGAATTCGAACCTGCGACCGTAGCGGTCGCGCGGTTCCAGACTGTAGCGCCTAGAACCGCTCGGCATCATCACAAGACCAACTCACACACTGTTTCCTACGAAGAAGAGAAAAAAGGTCATGATCAACCCACGTCTTTTATAAGGTTGCTGGCCATATTTCGTAACAGTGAATATTTTGTTGCTTGTAATACAGCCCTTAGTAAGCAGAAGAACTTTCCAAAAACCACTAACGTACTGCTGAATTTGGTACCTGTGGATTCAATCAACAAGCTAGTATTACGTGAGCTCAAGTTGGTCGATATTCTTTTGGTGAAAACACTATTGAGATGTAACATTCACAGCCAGCGTGATTTTCACGTAAGTTGGGAGAAATTAGGGACCGATAGACGTGTTCCTCTCTAGTACCGTTTTTGTGAGTAGCACAGGGTACCATAACGCGTGTGTGTCTTATAAGCGACCTACAGTTCGGATAAGACTTTTTTTTAAAGAATGAAACAGAATGAATCTGTGTCTAATATTTGGTCGGAAATACTCATATCGAAGCACTCGACTGTCAGTAAAATAAGCTTCTATGGAAGTAGTTCTTGCGATAAATATAGCTCCCATCCATTACACCAACCTGTGTCTCAGAATGTCATCAAATCTCGTATTTTGTAGTAATATACCATACAAGCCTTAAACACGTTATTATTGATAAATACTTGTAGATCCGAAGGCCAATCGTAAGTATTTATTTACAGCACTATACTGACATTAGCAGTGCGTGGTGGAACAGTAATACAGCGTGATTATAATGAAAGTTACACCTTCAAAACGCTGTAGAAATAACACCACTGGACAGAATCACGTCAAATTGCAAAGGAATATTATCGGAGAAGGGGGAAAACATATGACAGAAGAAAAAAAATAATGGGAAAATTGATCAATAGATGGCGCTATATGTGCCAGTCAGAATATGTAAATGAAAACACCTGTCATACGCACGACACATTTATGTTGGTATAAACACGCCGGGTACAGGGCCTTTCCTCCTTTCACGTCTGCGTCGTTCGTCATGACTGTCTCAATACAGGATCGCGCTCTGCTTGTAAAGCTGTATTACAAGAATGGTGACTGTGAACACATCGCTCTGTAGAAGTTTCGAACACTGAAGGGTTTGAAAAAAGGCGTTGGTCTGATGTCTGCCGTGGGTCTGGAGAAAATGATTCGGAAATACGAAAAGACTGGTTCTTTTGGTGTGCAACCTGGTAGAGTGAGGAAACGAACTGATTCGACGTCAGTGGAAGCAGTGGCCGCAGCAGTGCAGGAGGAGACGAGTTGTGGTGTGAAAACGTGTAGTGCACGGAGAATGCCCGAACATTGGGCAAAACCGTGAGCACGGTGCGTAAAACCCTATGAAACATCCTTCTTTGTTATCCATTCAAATTTACACCTGTGCACGAGTTGTTTCCCGTTGAACTGCCAGCGAGACAGACCTTTTGCTTTAGAATTTCTTGCTCGCATGGACGTGGGCAATGATTGGCCGTGGAAGATTTTGTGGACAGGCGAAGCCCACTTCCATCTGACAGGATATGTCAATTAAATGCCGGCCGAGGTGGCCGAGCGGTCACAAGTTCGAATCCTGCCTCGGGCATGGATGTGTGTGATATCCCTAGGTTAGTTAGGTTTAAGTAGTTCTACGTTCTAGGGGACTGATGACCTTAGAAGTTAAGTCCCATAGTGCTCAGAGCCATTTTTTTGTCAATTAACAGAACTGTCGAATACGGGCAACGCAATATACAGACGCAAATAAACCAGTACCACTTTATCCTGTCACTGTGTGGTGCGGGTTTACGGCAATCATTTCTCAAAGGGCCATATTTTCTCGAAGAGATAGGTACCTCCGGTCCTGTTACCCGTACCGCCACTGGTAAGCGCTATGAGTGTCTTTTGCGCAACCACGTCATTCTAGCTCTCCAACAGCGTGGATGTGTGGATGGGATCACTTTTATGCAAGATGGAGCACCTCCGCACATTGAAAATCCAGTTAAGCAACTGAAGCGCCATTTCGGAAATGCTAGAATTGTCATCTTCCATTTCCCTACAGCCAGGCCGTCCCGATCACCTGATCTTAATCCGTGTGACTTCCGGCTGTGGGGCTGTCTGACACATGTTGTGTTCAGTGTTCCGATTGCAAACTTAGCTGCACTGAAGGCACGCATTGTGCAACACATTCTGAACGTGACCCAAGAAACATTTCGATCAGTTGTGGAACAAGCTGTTTCTTGATTTCAGAAACCGGTGGACAGCACATTGAGTATGTTTGCTCCAGTCACACGGAAATTAATAATCCTATTTGATTTAGATTGATGCTTTTTGTGCGGTTTTTGGCCTAAGGACAGTTAAAAACCGACGTGATTGATGCTTTTTATGCAGCTTCTGGCCTCAGGACAATTAAAAACCGATTTTTCCTATCCGATGTGATATGACCTTGCCGTGATGACTAGGCTTACGAAACTAACTGTATCGCACCTGTACATCCATGCACACTGAGTGGTACAGTTTGTTTAACGTCAAACGTACACTTTAGGCATTGTTGTATGATTCATTTGCCATTTGTAGTCGACCGATATCAAATTACGATGCTTACAGCTCCATCTATTGCTACATTTTTTAACAATTATTTTTCCTCTACCATGCGTTTTCCCTCTTCTCCGATAATATTCCGTTGCAATGTGACGTCATTCTGACCAGTGGCGGTATTTCTACAGCGGTTTGAATGTTTAATTATAATCACCCTGTACATCTGAAGAAACCATATTTCTCTCTGTCATACCTGAGACAGCATAACAAGGTGAGTTTCACTGTGTTAGGTATTTAGGAAGTAACAAGAGCAAAAGTTACCTAAATAGTAACGCTAAATAATTGAAACTATAGACATATAGGACATACCGTTGTAACCAATTATCGTATCTGATTATATGGAACGTATGAGCAACCACGTAAGTCAATAGTATTTACTTTAATTTTTCGGATGATTCCGGTTAGACAACACGTCTGTCTGATGTCCGGTAGAGTACCTTTGAATTCAACCATTAGATCGGCTACAAAATAGTATCAATGCTTTTGCGCAATTGATTTCCACGTAAAAATTTAAACAATAATACATAATTAGGGAACATGCTGCTTTGTGCATGGCCGAAAGCATTATGACACCGTCGCGACGCAACGTTGAAAGGCGACGTCGTGACGCGATGCGACATTATTGGGTAAAATGCATAAAATTGTGGAAAATACAGAAAAGATAGGTAATATTTGGGTAAAATGACGGTACTTTACAATTATGTCTACGTGAAGCCTCTGCTGGTGCCTCTAATGATAAAATTAATGCTGTTATTAGCAAATAGAACTCAAGTGACATGACTTAACGTAATTTTTTATTGAAAAATAAAGAAATAGGCACAACCTATAACCTCTCCCTATGCTGGCCAGCTCCAGAGTGTCTCAGTTTCAAAATATGGAGTTGGGTTCATATGGTTCAAATATCTCTAAGCACTATGGGATTTAACATCTGAGGTCATCAGTCCCCTAGATTTAGAACTAATTAAACATAACCAACTTAAGGACATCACACACATCCATGCTCCAGGCAGGATTCGAACCTGCGACCGTAGCAGCAGCGTGGTTCCGGACTGAAGCACCTAGAACCGCTCGGCCACAGTAGCCGGCGATGGAGTTGGGGAGGGGGAGCTCCAATAGCAGTGATGTCTAATTCAAGCACATGCTCACTGTGATTATCTGAGAGGATCGACATCGACGTCACGTCATACACTGTGGGGTGGATATTGTGTAATTGGACAAAATACGAGAACTGTGGAGAGATATGTAAAATTGCGGGAAATTTGGAAGAAAAACACGTAAAACTGGGGAAAATACGAAAAATCTGAAAAATATGGAAAAATACACTGATAGGAAAAAAATCGCAATACTGAGATGGAGTTGTGCAACACAAATGAAAGCTGGTGGGCGTGGCGTGTTTCTACATTTGGAATATGATGTCTATTAAATTTTCGAGTCAGTTGCATAAGAAAGGTGCTAGAAGCGCCACTATGAGGATGCAAATCAGGTTTGCTTTAAATACACACTGTAATGGTCGCGAGCGTTGGTTACCTTTGAGACTGGACGTGGTGAGTTCGTGTTAGTTAAGAATGCCTTAAAGCAACAAAGACGCCATTATCAAAAAGTCACTGAGTTTGGAGGTCGTGTAATAGGGCTATGAGACGCTGGATGTCCCTTCTGCGATACTGCAGAAAGACTTGGCAGAAATGTAGCCAGTGTACACGATTACTTGCAGTGGCAGTCACAGGAATGTAGGCCGTAAGAAGACCGGGCTTCTGTCGGCCACGTGGCACTATCAGGATGAAAGACCATTGTGTTCGGCGTATGGCTCTGGCGCATCATACTGTATCTGCAGCAGCAATCTGAGCAGCAGTTGGCACCACAGTGACACAACGAACTGTTAGAAATCGTTTACTTCAAGGACAGCTCCGAGCCAAAACACCGCCATTTGCGACTTCAATGGCCTTAAGCAAGAGCTCATTGGACGGCACGTGATTTCTGGTGAGAGCTAGTTCTGTCCCGGTTCCAGTGATGGCCGTGTGTTGGTTAGAAAAAGGCCAGCTGAGGGTCTGCAACCAACCTGTCTATGTGCTACACGCACTGGGCCTACACCTTGAGCTACGGTCCTGGGTGCGATTTCGTATGACAGCAAGAGTACTCTCGCGGTTACCCCGCGCACGCTGAATGTAAATCTGTACGTTAGTCTGGTGATTCGACCTGTTGTGCTGCCACTCAAGAACAGCATCCAGGGGGTTTGTCCAATGCCTGCCCACGTACCTCTGTTGTAACCCAACATGTTCTAGAGAATGGCGAGATGTTGCTTGTCCTGCTCGATCACCCGATCTGTCTACAATCGAGCATATATGAGACGTCAACCCCAGTGTCATCCATAACCAGCATTATCCGTTCCTGTACTGACCGACCAAATGCAACGGGCGTGGAACACCATCCCACAAACTGACACCTGGGACCTGTACAACACAATGCATGCACGATTGCATCCTTGGACTCCACATTGCAATGTTACTCGCTTAAATATGTCGCCTAGAAAGATGTATTCCCTGAAATTAATTACTCTACACTAATTATTTTTTGGCGTCGCGATTTTCTACCAACATTGTACGTAAAACTATGGAAGAACGAAAGTATTTACGTATCTGCCTGGATCTGATCTCAACAGATGGCTCGACTGATGTAATATTAAACTGTTATTAACAAATAGTTATACTATAGAACTCAAGCGACGTGACCTAACGTAATAACGCAATCTGATCCTCTCCCTAAGCTCCTCAGATGCAGGGTGAATTCCTTCCTCTCAAGTGTCCCAGTTATATACGATGACGATGAGGAGGAGGAGGAGGAGGAGGAGAAACGAGTGCTTTATCCTCTTTTGTTCAGAGGGGTGGGGAGGGGAAGTGGAGCAGGAGGGAAGTACTCGAAGTTGCCTTGGGTGACCTTGATAAATTCCTGATGGTTCCCCAGGGGAGAGAGGGCGGGGGTGACCTTGAATATAAGTGTGCCAAGTGTGTAACCTGACACCGGATGTCCTTATTAGTAACCTCGATAAAAAGGATCAGTAACAAATGGGTCAGGGAATGAGTCTGTTTTGATAACCTACACAGGTGTCTCATGTATCTTTCAATAGCGTCCCGTCCAGACATAGCTTTTGCAGCCGGCCGCTGTGGTCGAGCGGTTAAGTCTGGAACTGCGCTGCTGCTACAGTCGCAGGTTCGAATCCTGCCTTGGGCATGGCTGTGTGTGATGTCCTTAGGTTAGGTAGGTTTAAGTAGCTCTAAGTCTAGGAGACTGATGACCTCAGATGTTAAGTCCCATAGTGCTCAGAGACATTTGAACCATTGCTTTTGCGGCGAATAAAGCTGTTTGAGATGTGGAAAAACCAATCACTGAGGGTTGAAATCGAGTGAAACGCCTATTCCGGTATCTGGAAGGCAGATTAAATTATGATATCAATTTTAATAGAGAAGCAGAATTGAGAATTTGCAGTGATGCTGTTCATTAGTTCCAAGTGGACAAGGACAAGGCGTTTTGATGGGGCAATGTAATGGACATGTCAGCTGCAGAGGTTAGCGGCTATATGTACAACTGAAGCAGAAATTATTTCAGGAAGTGAAAGAGCCAAAGAATTAATCTGGTTGTGTCATTTACCAAATGAATTACTCCAGTTGTAACTAGTAACGACCCGCCGCCTCCCCATCCCCTCCTTCCCCCTCCCCGCCGGCCGTTGTGACCGAGCGGTCGCAGGTTCGAATCCTGCCTCGGACATGGATGTGTGTGACGTCCTTAGGTTATTTAGGTTTAAATAGTTCTAAGTTCTAGGGGACTGATGACCTCAGATGTTAAGTCCCATAGTGCTCAGAGCCATTTGAACCATTTTGAACCCCCCTCCCCCCCCCCCTCCAATTGACAAACATGCCCGATAGTTTAAAGAATAGAACCCCAAACTATTCAATAACTTCAGTCTTCTGATTACAACTGAGTTACTGTGTTAAAGATTTTGGATTTAACATGTCTGCAAAATGTATTGCGAATAAAGTTTCTGGTAAAGTAGTGATAAATTACGACGCCTTGTCTGACGCTGCAGTTTTAGTACATGAATAGCGAAAATGTAGTAAGCGATAAACTTATTCCTTTTCATTATTTTGCGGAAGGCGTCAGCGACGGAAAAGTTTCGGAATTACGTGTGAAGTTTGTTGGTAGCCACTACATGCTCTTAGTCTCAAATACTGGATAGCTATAGGTAAGTTAATTAGCACACCATGACTTACACTGTTAAAGGCATATACAGGGTGTTACAAAAAGGTACGTCCAAACCTTCAGGAAACATTCCTCACACACAAATAAAAAAAAGATGTTTTGTGGACATGTGTCCGGAAACGCTTAATTTCCATGTTAGAGCTCATTTTAGTTTCGTCAGTATGTACTGTACTTCCTCGATTCACCGCCAGTCGGCCCAATTGAAGGAAGGTAATGTTGACTTCGGTGCTTGTGTTGACATGCGACTCATTGCTCTACTGTACTAGCATCAAGCACATCAGTACGTAGCATCAACAGGTCAGTGTTCATCACGAATGTGGTTTTGCAGTCAGTGCAATGTTCACAAATGCGGAGTTGGCAGATGCCCATTTGATGTATGGATTAGCACGGGGCAATAGCCGTGGCGCGGTACGTTTGTATCGAGACAGATTTCCAGAACGAAGGTGTCCCGACAGGAAGACGTTCGAAGCAATTGATCGGCGTCTTAGGGAGCACGGAACATTCCAGCCTATGACTCGCGACTGGGGAAGACCTAGAACGACGAGGACACCTGCAATAGACGAGGCAATTCTTCGTGCAGTTGACGATAACCTAAATGTCAGCGTCAGAGAAGTTGCTGCTGTACAAGCTAACGTTGACCACGTCATTGTATGGAGAGTGCTACGGGAGAACCAGTTGTTTCCGTACCATGTACAGCGTGTGCAGGCACTATCAGCAGCTGATTGGCCTCCACGGGTACACTTCTGCGAATGGTTCATCCAACAATGTGTCAATTCTCATTTCAGTGCAAATGTTCTCTTTACGGATGAGGCTTCATTCCAACATGATCAAATTGTAAATTTTCACAATCAACATGTGTGGGCTGACGAGAATCCGCACGCAATTGTGCAATCACGTCATCAACACAGATTTTCTGTGAACGTTTGGGCAGGTATTGTTGGTGATGTCTTGATTGGGCCCCATGTTCTTCCACCTACGCTCAATGGAGCACGTTATCATGATTTCATACGGGATACTCTACCTGTGCTGCTAGAACATGTGCCTTTACAAGTACGACACAACATGGGGCTCATGCACGATGGAGCTCCTGAACATTTCAGTCGAAGTGTTCGTACGCTTCTCAACAACAGATTCGGCGACCGATGGATTGGTAGAGGCGGACCAATTGCATGGCTTCCACGCTCTCCTGACCTCAACCCTCTTGACTTTCATTTATGGGGGCATTTGAAAGCTCTTGTCTATGCAACCCCGGTACCAAATGTAGAGACTCTTCGTGCTCGTATTGTGGACGGCTGTGATACAATACGCCATTCTCCAGGGCTGCATCTGCGCATCAGGGATTCCATGCGACGGAGGGTGGATGCATGTATCCTCGCTAACGGAGGACATTTTGAACATTTCCTGTAACAAAGTGTTTGAAGTCACGCTGGTACGTTCTGTTGCTGTGTGTTTCCATTCCATGATTAATGTGATTTGAAGAGAAGTAATAAAATGAGCTCTAACACGGAAAGTAAGCGTTCCCGGACATATGTCCGCATAACATATTTTCTTTTTTTGTGTGTAGGGAATGTTTGCCGGCCGAAGTGGCCGTGCGGTTAAAGGCGCTGCAGTCTGGAACCGCAAGACCGCTACGGTCGCAGGTTCGAATCCTGCCTCGGGCATGGATGTTTGTGATGTCCTTAGGTTAGTTAGGTTTAACTAGTTCTAAGTTCTAGGGGACTAATGACCTCAGCAGTTGAGTCCCATAGTGCTCAGAGCCATTTGAACCATTTTTGTAGGGAATGTTTCCTGAAAGTTTGGCCGTATCTTTTTGTAACACCCTGTAGAGAGTTTCTAACTTTAATATTTGACTGATTTTTAAAAAACTTTGACGTAAGACTATTTATCTTTATGAGTAGACTATTGTAGCATTTTAAATTTTTCAGTTCGATCAATAATAGTATGACGCACTGAAAATCAAATTCTTATTCTTCTGGAAGCCTTTAGATAGGCAGCCTGCAAATGAAACCGTGGCTATTTTTGTTATTCAGTAATGTATAGGGTGTTTCAAAAATACTTTTACAAATTTTGGTGACAGGTTCCTTACCCCAAAACAAGGAAGACAGTTCACATAAAAGTGTCTCCGAAATTCTTCGTTTTCGGATTATAGACGAAAGATTACAATTTAGGTGACTGGAGCTCATCAGTACATAAGCTCGTAATAAATGCTCGAGCCGGCCGGGGTGGCCGAGCGGTTCTAGGCGCTACAGTCTGGAACTGTGCGACCGCTACGGTCGCAGGTTCGAATCCTGCCTCGGGCATGGATGTGTGTGATGTCCTTAGGTTAGTTAGGTTTAAGTAGTTCTAAGTTCTAGGGGACTGATTATCTCAGCAGTTAAGTCCCATAGTGCTCAGAGCCATTTGAACCATTTTTAAATACTCGAAATATCCACTCTAGCTTCTAAACATGCATGCACTCGGCGGATCATGGGCCTTCGCACCCTTTTAAATACTCCCTGGCGGTTTCAAATGGTTTCGCAGGTTATCATGACACATCGATGAAGAGTTTCTGCATCAGGATGGCTTGCTACATAGACCACTTGTTTAAGGTGCATCAGAGATAATATGTCAAAGGACTGGGGTCGGGGCAACGTGCATGCCATGAAACTGGCCCTTCTCTACCTATCCATCTGTCATGGTAGATGCCATTCCTTCTTCTACATTGAGACTGAAATGTGTGGGAGCTCCATCTGCAAAAATCACATGTTTCTTCTTATCTGCAGGGGCACGTCTTCTAGCAGATCTTGGAGGGTGTTGTTAACAAAGTCACTGCAGGCAGCAGCTGTAAGACGTCCAGGGAGAACGTGTGGCTCTACCAGACAGTCATCTACAATTCCAGTCTACATAGTAATCCTAAACTGATGCAGTCTAGCCCGTACTGTAGCATGAGAATTTCGATCGTCCCGTACATGTTGATTGTGGAAACTTGTTATTCCATGTCTAACAAACGTTGCCCGGTCTGTAAACAAAACTGAAGAGACAAACAACAGATTGGCTAAAATTCTCCTGTGGTGGGCCATAGGCAGGTGTAAGGCCTTGCACACGTTGATGATGATACAGATGCATGAGTTGCTCGTGAAGTATCCTCCATTTTGAGCTGGAGATGTACCACATGCCAGGACCACTCGTCTTGTATTGATGCCTGGCTCTTCTTCGACAGCCTGTAGAACGTGCTCTTCCTGGTCAGGCATACGAGCAACACATGGTTTCCCTCGATCGGTAGCCTGTGGCTCTACAGATCATGTCTCGGCAATGCAAAGATTCACAGCACCAAAGGTTGGATGTCTCGGATGTCTTCGTTCTGGAAACGCCATCTGAAACAGCCGTGCAACCTCGTATTGATTACCATTCGCACTGCTATACATAAAAATCATATCTGGCTTCTCACGAAATGACTATCCTGTCATGTTTGAATCGAGCACTTTCAGTTAACTCAGTACCTGTAGCTCAGGTAGACAATGGACATGAAGACAGACGAATGACGAACGTAATCTAGCGTCTCTGGAAACACAATGCCACCTGTGACGTAATGAGTCGAACAGCTGCGTGGCTAAGTGAAATTGCTGGGTTGCGATTCGAAAGCCGTTGTACATCAACTTTCATTAATAACTCGAAAACAAAGGATTTTCGAACATTTGTTTACGTGAACAGTTTTTCTTGTTTTGGTGTAAAGGACCTCTCCCCAAAGCTTGGAGCATCCTGTACATACCGAGTTACCTCCAGTACCTTACACTGAAAATGCTATTTCATTAGAAATAGCGAAGAAACCTTGAATATAACTGAGAGTCAAAATATGTAGAACTCTCACTCTTCTGGAAAATAAGCCTTGAATATCACCGACAATCAAAACATGTAGAGGTCTGATACTTCTATTGCCATAACAGATTTATAAATGATGAAATTAGATTAGAAAATATTATTGGAAAGAAACATCTGGTTTATCTTGTGACAAAGCCAGTTGGACGAGTTCAGTGCAGAGATTCACATGTATGAAATGAAACCTTAGTTCTCTGTACATTTCTTTAAGCAATTTTTCGTTTTGAAAGAAGTATTTCAGTTACAGGAATAATGTTTGAGGAGGTATAGTAGTAGCAGGGCAAAGTTGACGTCACCCCACCCTGCACTGTTGCCAAATTTATTCAAGATAGCAGATCCACAATGACAGCCATAAACGTGGCAATGTCGCATGACATCATGGAGAGAAGTCCAAATTTTGGAGAGAAAATAGGTCAACTGGGCTACCTCCACTAACCTAACATCACCCTTTCCCCTCTCATCCACCATCCACCATCCCCTCTCCTCCCTTCCACCATCTGGAAATTGGGGGTAAAAGGACTCAGTCTGTGCTGTGTTGCTGGATAGGATGGACTTAAGTCTTTATTTTGTATGCATTTTGGTATATTGTTTATTTAAACAATTTGTTTTGTCACAGACAGTGGCTCCATCCAGTGTGTTCACCTTGAGGTCTGGAGCCCACCTGAATTGTTTCACAACACTACCAGTAGAGGGCGGTGTTGGCCTTCATCCCCTTCCAGCCCCCTTGCCCTCCCCCGCCCCACCTGTGACGCAATCCAAGGCAGTGGCCCAGGGAAAAATGGCAGGAAATACGCTCAGTCTGTACTCATTTTCCTGAGGGGACAGATGTAATTGTTTGCTGTGTCCCATGTGTTCAATGGACGAGATGTCCATACTGGAGTGGAAGGAGTTTAATAGCTGTAATCATGCATCTCAGGACAGTGCCCATAGCCGTCTGCACAATGCTTGATAGACGATGATATTTGGTGAATGTATGAAGAATGAAGATGCACCAGAATGGGGCCATGGTACACTTCGCAAATCATGCTGGTAAATGCATGTGCTGTAACTGTAAATCATTTGATAAAAACCAAATCAGTCTTCTGAAGTGCAAGATGTTCACCAACTCCAGCGCAAGAGCTCACAGCAACATCACACGGCGGCCACAGGTCGGGCACGGGCTAACCACTTCCTGCTACCCTGGACATACCTACAGACTTCCTCCTTCTCATTCCTGGCTCACAGATGCCCCTTGTCCCTGAACAGCCGCGCAGGATTAGCTGGGCAGTCTAAGGCGCTGCAGTCATGGACTGTACGGCTGGTCCCGTCGGAGATTCGAGTCCTCCCTCGGGCATGGGTGTGTGTGTTTGTCCTTAGGATAATTTAGGTTAAGTAGTGTGTAGGCTTAGGGACTGATGACCTTGTCAGTTAAGTCCCATAAGATTTCACATATATTTTTGTCCCTGAACACAAACTGCTTCAGCAGTTATTAAATCTGGTGTTTCAGCAATGTGCGAAATATTGTCACATACGTGTCTTGAAGATGCCATTGGAATTAAATGTAACATTGGACAAAGGGAGAGAGACGGAAAGAGAACTTTGCAGATCATGCAAGAATATTTAAACAATTTGTGATGTAACTAAGTGATTTACTTCGAGGAATACCGGCACCAGTCTCGAACACTGAATTTTAAAGATCCCGGCACACTTGTGAAAACTCCCTGAGATACCTCGCGCTCTTTTGTAGGAAATACCACATCCTTCCATTGCCCTTGAGTCTAAGCTGCTACAGGATTTACTAAATCCAACTGAATATGTCTCTAAATACACTTTCAAAAGGTCGCTGCACGGTACTTAGCTTCATTTTAGCGGTGCATACCGCCACACTTGAACACAGACACTAAAAAGATTGCTGCACAATTGTGAAACATCCTAGCCTTTCTTCTAGAGACACTTCGGGGGCTTTTATGGCAAATAGTTTCCGAAACTGATATCAGCTGAAACATCCGATTTTACACACCAAAACTACGATATCGGGAATTCGAAATAAAAGTCTCTGTAAGTTTAAGCAGGGCGCTCACCCCTTTTCGAGTTTTAGCTGCATTTTTAAGGTACTGCCAGACAGAGAAACATTTCTGAGTTTCTGAGTCCCACGCTGCCGTGGTCTTAATCACTTTTCTTAAACTCTGAGTGGGGTTACTGCTGGAGTCAGGAACGTTAAGGCCCATATTTTGTATTCTCCTCGCGTATAAAAACACGCTGGTGTCTAAGCACAGATGGAAAAATCAGAACAATTACATATCTAAAATTTCACACATACTTCTAAACCCATAACAGATCGTAAAAAAACGAAAAAGCACACACACACACACACACACACACACACACACACACATACATACACACAAACAAACAAAAGGAATTCGAAGCACTAGACTCAAGACGAGCAAAATGGCTGGCGTTTTCGGTGAAGTTTCGATATGCTACAGCTGCTGGTCTGGCGATGCTCTCAACCCACAATAGCGAATGGGTGACAGGATCCCGCCTGTCCAAAGCAGAGGAGGGTGGTCTACTTGGACTCCTCTCTGAACACTCGAACAAAGAAGACATCATGTGACTCTCATATGTCAGAGAAATTTCCGTAGATATCTTACTCCTGTCTTGTTCGAACCAGTCTGTAGAGCCTCCTATGAACCGCTCAAAGGATGTTTGTAACTTTCTAACGTCATGGAACTTCCTGTGAATGGAACATTTTGATTGGTTCTCACTGAATTTACCTGATAAACTGTTGCTACCAGTGTGGGAGCACTATCCATCACTTTCTGTAGGCGGACTATCAGAGTAAATTTTTGTACAGATAGTATAAAGGTACAGCAGTAATATAGCACTGACACTTAAAACCTGCAAAAGTGATCCATAGATTATGAAATATGGAAACTACAGCAGAAAATACTTCCTCAATTACACAGCTCTGCTACTGTAGAGAAAAGTTTGAATTTTTCGGCGTGAAACAAATTTCCAACCGGGTTATATCACCGCGACCGGTTGCGCCAACATACTATATCGATGCAGTAAGCACAATACGTAACCTACACCAGACAAAACCATCACTTCTGCAACTTTCATATAGCTATCGACCACCAGACACTCATATATATACCGCAGACAGGCATATCCCAAAAAACATAAGTACATGCACCGTATACAATCGCAGCACCAGATGTTTCAAACGAAGTCGGTTGGTCATCCAACGCGCCCAACGATCACGAGTCAACTGCCCACCGACCACGCCAGTCTGTTGCACGATCAGAGCGCCATCTGTGGACCACGGTCACTCTCTGAACTGTCTTAGAAAGGCTGGGCTGGTTGCCCCGGCACAAAGCCGTCCGCTGATATATTGTTTACGATCTGGCCAGCTTGCTTCAGTAGTTCCTGCAAAGAGATGTAATCATCTCTGGTCTCTGGGATTATGAGAACATAAGGTTTGCCAGAGTATCATACCATTTACGCGATAGTTTTCGATATCAAGCACATAGCAGTAAGCTACCGGTCGCTTGCGTAGTGTAACTCCGAAGATGAAGAGTGGAAATCATATCTATAGCAACGTGAAACTTTAGTGTGGTCATTATGTGGGACATGCTTCAAACCATTGACTAGTGGTATGCGAAGATCTTTACGTGAAAACTCGAAAAAAAAGAGGAAGCTGTTAGTTCCACTCGCATTTTTTAACAAATAACAATGTCAATGGCGTCATACATTCCAGAGAATTCGTGCACCTTACTAAGTCAACTACAGAACCAGCAGACGTCTCTTTCACCGTCTAGATACACACGACACACATCACGAATGATGTTCCCTCAACCAAATAAAGACAGGCCATGTGGAGAATGGCAACACAAGCAGTCAACCAGTAATTAACTTGGGGAGGGGAATAACTGTCCAGTGCAGACACTCGCCCAGATGAATCTTTTCGTATTTCCATGGAGAATACTCGCGCCACATGCAATCACGAAGGCTGCCCAACACATGCTGAATATTAGTTCGCTGTTCACCACCCTAGAGGGCGAAAGGGTTAGGTCAGCTGCATTCTTGTACCCCAGCTTGTCCAGTCGGCGGCTCCCGCCCGTAAGCCGGAAATTTCAATCGTTCCGGCCCCTGCACTCCAGGCAGAACCGTCCTAGGAAAGCAGCCACATATTTAGCACTGTACTTAAAATTAAATATTGTGATTGCAGGCTCAATCTGATGACATTCAACAATAGGCGAAGTATCGGAAATACACCCTCCTGACGACTGTGGCTCTTAAAATATCAAAATCTGTATCATTCTTATGACTGTACATAATTTTCGAAGTAAAAAAAAAGTCATTTCCCTTATGCCTGTAGATGCACTGAAATCACAATTTTCCACGTCAAATCCATACCTTCCTTACAACAGGATCAAAATGGTTCAAGTGGCTCTAAGCACTATGGGACTTGACATCTGAGGTCATCAGTCCCCTAGACTTAGAACTACTTAAACCTAAATAACCTAAGGACATCACACACATCCATGCCCGAGGCAGGATTCGAACCTGCGACCGTAGCAGCAGCGAGGTTCCGGATTGAAGCGCCTAGAACCGCTCTGTCACAGCGGCCGGCCTTACAACAGGACAAAACCATTTTCTTCACACAAGTCGGAACAATGACCACAGTAACTTTATAGCCCAACACCTACTTTGTAGCCTGCTGATCACAGTGAATCTATCATACATCCCATACTAAGTACGATACTTTGCCAATAACTGTTTGCTGGTGATACCAAACAATGTTACGCGAAAATCCACGATGGGTAGACATGTCTCACTTATTTCTCTTGTAGAGGGAGATGAAATCGTCTCATAAGCGACAAGCTATGAAAAACACAATAGCAGCGACTATGTTACTGTCACCGTGCATGAACAGCGGTGTTGGTTCTACCAGCGTACACAATTGTCGCTAATGATATCCACGTTGAAAACTTTACAAGCTTTATAAACAGAGATATGGTATTGCTTCCTAGTGAAGTGGTCTTCCCCACGAATTCGCTATCTTCAATATAGACGGTGATCGATGGGGTGAGTATTAACAGAACGAAAACGTCGGTGCACGTCGCCGATGGTCTAAGCTCATAATAAATCACCGAATTTAGAAAGTGATTTGGCTTAGGAACGTAGTATTAGTCCGATATTAGAAACTCCCAAATGCCACTGCTAGATATTTCTGACAGTAGCAAATAGTATATGTAACACATTCTATCTCGATGCAGTGTCAGAGGTTTGCAATAAATCCACTGAGTTATAGGCAACAGAGGGTGATGGTTGGTTGAGTACTATCACATACAGTAGCTTGTGTGCTACGTGACGATTCACTTAAGAATCCAACGTTAGGTTGAGGTCATAAGAAATATACAAAATTCTGTGACCAATGCACTGGATATTCAGATCAGTAGTGCTATGCTTTCCGGTAGATACACTGTACTGTCTGTCATTTGGAATCAAGTCTCTCCATTCAACCACATACTTGCATTGAATTCTTTGGAGGTGTCTCTTAATGATTACAGTCACTATGAATCTTATTTATGACACTCTGATACCTTGAAACGAGTCACCTATTTCGAACACATAGGTACTACAGTCTGAAGGAGTTCTGCGTCCCTCAGGTTGCATTCATGTCTGTCCCCCAACATCTTTTCTATCATTGTTATTTTGTATCACCTAACAGAAAAAAACTAAGAACTATAAAAACTTCGCAAATGTCATCTGATAGACCCATTGAATTCCTTCTTCTCCAGCACAGACATCTCATTCATTGAACACATAGCACACAGTAAACAATTAGGTCCATTCCTTTGGGAAGCTCAGCACAGACTAGCGAGTTTCCCGCCATTTTTCTTCGGATCGCCGTCTTGGATTACGTCACGGGAGAAGAGATGGAGGGGAGTGAGAGGACCATAAGTGCCCTCTACTGTTGGGGTTGTGAACTAGGTCAGTTGAGCTCCAGACCTCAAGGTGAACACACTGGATGAAGCTACTTTCTATAACAACACAATTTGTTTCAATAAACAACATACCACACTGCATACAAAATAAAGACTTGAGTCCATCCTATCCAGCAGCCCAGAACAGACTGAGTCCTTTTCCCACCAATTTCCAGATGGGGGCGGGGAGGTGAGGTGAGGAGAGGGGATTGGTGATGGGGGACGGGAGGGATCCACCATCTGGAGTAAATTTGACAACAATGACAGCAATGTTGGCCATTTCATACTTAGACATATTGAAGTTGCCAAATCAAATCTGCTTTGCTTATTTCTTCAGAGTTCAGTCGACTGGTCCCAGCCATTTCGCAAACTGGCCAGCCGATCCAGAAATCAGGAAAAGATCAGACATTGACCAGCCAATTAAAAGCGACATTGACCACTTTGCGACTTGGCCAGCCAGTGATCGCTTTGGCCGATTTTGGCCTTTTGCTGTAATATATACAGTATGCCGGTACCGAGACGTTGCCAGCCGGCTGCAGCACGACTTTCTCCACACTGATATCAGCCTGGACACTGCATGGCAAAAACACACTTCAGCTCTCACCTAAGTCCGCCTGCCAGTTCCATTTGTCTCATAGCCCCTCGACCTTGATAATTTTGTAACTGATAATTGACAATCTTTTGTTTCTTTTCCTTATGAATATATGTAATTTGTAATTGAATAAATGTGGTCCTGAGGCATTTTTCTTCTGCCGATAAATACGAAGTGCGTTCGATAAGTAATGCAATACTTTTTTCCTGAAAGCAGGGTGATTTTATTCAGAATTACAATATAGCATATTATTCCCTTCTCTTCTGGCTACGAAACCCTATTTTTCATCATAATCTTCCTTCGGTGCTTTGGACTTACGTCACATTTCTGGGAGAGCCTGTACACCTGCATGGTACTAATTTACTGGTCGACATCTGAGTCGACGTCCTGCTACATCAATAACCTCCACATCATTTACATACTGCTTCCTGTGGAGTACACCCTTCATTGAGCCAAACAGATGGAAGTCGGCCGAGCGGTCTAGGGCACTCCAGTTATGGACTGTGCAGCTGGTCCCGGTGGAGGTTCAAGTCCTCCCTCGGGCATGGGTGTGTGTGTTTGTCCTTAATAGTTTAGGTTAAGTAGTGTGTAAGCTTAGGGACTGATAACCTTAGCAGTTAAGTCCCATAAGATTTCACACACATCTGAACATTAGATGGAAGTCGGAAGGTGTGAGAGCCAGAAGTAGAGTGGACGAGGAAGAACAGCCCAATGAAGATGTGTGAGCTCCTATCGGCGACCTGGTGTAAAACCTTGCACTGTCATGGAGAAGAGAAGTTGGTTTGTATCTTTGCGGCGACGAGCACGCTGAAGCTGTTTCTTCAATTTACTGAGGGTAGTGCAATACACTTCAGACATGATAGTTGCACCATGAGGGAGAATATCAAACAGAATAACACCGTCAGAGTCCTAGAAGACCGTCGCCATGACTTTACCGGCTGAGTGTGTGGCTTTGAACTTTTTCTTCATAGGAGAAGTGATGTGAAGCTACTTTATGGATTGCAGTTTTGTTTCCAGTTCGAAGTGATGAACTCATGTTTCATCACCTGTGACAATGGTCGACGAAAAATTGTCGCGATCAGGCTTGTAAGTCGTAAACACTTCTGCACAGATGGCCCTTTGTTGCTTTTTATAGACTTATGTTAGGCGGCAAGAAACTCTGTGAGCACAAACCTTTCAGTACCTTAACTGGTTGACAAGTGTGTCAGCACTACCAACAGAGACGTCCATTTGTGTTTGATTGTTATCTGTCGATCACCTTCAATGGGAGTGTCCGCAGTTCCAGGATTGCCAGAGTCACAGCAGTGTGCAGCCGGCCATCACGCGGGAGATCGGAAAGGTTTGCACGACCTCCTTGCTATGATGACAGACGACTCGCCCAACGGCTCACCGTGCTTTCGTTCACGGCCAGATATCCATAGACATTCTGCAAACACCTGTAAATATCTGCGATGCTCTGGTTTTCCGCCAAAAGAAGCTCAATGACAGCTCTCTATTTGGAACGCACCTCTATAACAGACGCCATTTTGAAGGCAATGTATAGCACGGCCATCTATCGGAGCTTCATGAAACTATATGGGCTAAAGGGTGAATATTTCACGCGCATTTTTTCAACCGAAATTGGCCGAGAAAAAATGTACTGCATTACTTATTGAACGCCCCTCATATTTACGACCAATCTCCATAAATTCTTCCTGCCGGTGTAACTAATAATTTTTATTGAATGTGCTTATGCGGCACTCAACTGCAGTTTTATATATATGTTGTAATGGCCTTAAAATTTTCGACAACTTCATAAATTGGCACCCAGTGTGGGGGACGTTTTGATATTAACTGCCCATTGTTCATTATTTTGTTTTAAATGCCCATTTCTTGCCGTTTTAAGACATTGTTTTTATAAATTAAAAGAAAACTGTTTACTATTAGCTTAAAGTAATGGAATGGCAGGGCAAGTAGTTAATAGTAGATTGACGAACAGGGTGCTTTATTGTGAGCTGTATGTTCTCTGAATGTGGTTATCATGTTGAGTATCGTTTCAATTGTGAGTTCTTGTGTTTCATTTTCTATGTCATTCGTGTAGCCTCGGCGTTGCCTGGCTGTGTGGTATTGATCTTGCTGTTTTCTTCTGGGAGAGATTAGTGTGAGTAGTTCAGTTCGATATAGCAGTGAAATTGACGAATGAATTTAGTTGATTTTGGCGTCAGTAGCTAATGGAGATGTGTTCGGAGGAGACAAGGGTGAAAATTAATTGTACAACTAATTGTTCAGAAAGTAATTTGACTAAGACTGAGACAGATCATGGTGAGAGAAGAGATGATAATGATGATATTTGGTTTGTGGGGCGCTCAACTTCGCTGTCATCAGTGCCCGTACACATTCCCGATCTGAACACAGTCCAGTCTAGCCACTTTCATGAATGATAATGGAGTGATGAGGGCAACACAGACATCCAGTCCGCAGGCAGAGAAAATCCCCAACCCGGGACCCTGTGATCCAGAGATAGCAACGCTAGCCACTAGACCTCGAGCTGTGGACGAGAGAAGAGAGGTAAATAGTGACGAAACAAAAGAATCGAAAGCTAGTAGGAAACGAAATGTTAATACAGTTGAACGCAAAGTTGAAGTACGATGCAGATCATAGATAGGCACAGCTAATATAGTTCATGAATTCATAATTTGCAGAGGCGTGAAAAACGTTTCTCTAATGTTTACAAATCAATGCAGGAAGAGTCTAATCGTAATTTTGTGGAAGACAGCACTGTGACGGAAGATGCGATAGATTATGCAAAACTGCAGTTCTGCAGCACAACGCAACAAGTGATACAATTGATGAGCAGTAGTCAGAAAACAAATGGGTGGTTGTGGGGTCAGATGCAGATAATCTGTCACATCTGCGAAGTAATCATTGATAGTGATGGTGCAACTGATGAGGCCACTAATTATGTTAGTTCTGAGTTACATCGGGAGACTGATCTGCCAGCACAAGTCGCAGTTGTGCCGCAATGCAAAATTGTAGACATGAAGGCAGCAGTCCGGCTGCAGTGTGTGTCAATCGTGGCTCGCCAGTAATTGATACAAGTAGGGGAAAGCGCCACCACCCCACCCTGCATTAGTGCCAAATGTATTCAAAATGGCGGATCCGGCATGACGGCGATAGACATGGTAATGTCGCAATGACGTCATGTCGGGGAGTCGAATTTTGGCCGGGAAAGTAGGTCAATTGGGCTAACTCCACTAACCTAACCCCTTCCTCTCCCCCCTCCCCTCCCCCCCCCCAAAAAAAATGGTTGGAAGTTCAAATTCCAGCAGGACAGTGCAACACACCACGGCTACTTCCACTGACCTAAGAAAATTGCTGGAAAACAGGTCACTTGTGTTATCTCCTCTAACGTAAGTCATCCAACAGCCACCTCTTCTTAGGAATTGACAGAAAAAGGTCTCACAAGGGGAAGGCCTCAGACACGCCCAACCGATTCGGCTCAAATTTTGCAGGTCGCTTGTGTATAACCTAAAACGAAGGAATCTAAGATATTTTGGGTCAACACCCCCGCGTTTTTGAGAAAATCAGCCCTAAAGGTTATGACGATCAATCGACTCAAAATTGGCGGGATCGATAGATAATTGTAAATAGCGCATTTTTCATCATCAGGTATGGGGTCCAAAAACGCATACTTTTCCAGAAATCAAGGTAAGAAACTGTTACAACTGCCCCTCCTGTACCCACATGGTTAAAACTTTCCGCTGACAGCACTGATGGCGCAACAGTCGAGGTAACTGGCTGGGCTCGGAGAAACCTAGCGGATGTTTTTCTTTTCGTTTGTATTCCTCCATATCTCAGTTGATAGGACTGGGAGTGTTAATAAGGTAAGTAAATCAATAAGGAATGACAATAATAAAGTAGGCAAACCAACTTCTCAAATCTCTTGGGATAATAAACAACTAAAATGTTACTCCAGGTCAGTTTACAATGGCTCTTCCAGTCAGTTACGTGTCCTCACTTTTCTTCGAACAACTAGATGGATGGTACTTGTCATATAAACATTCAAAACAAATATATTCACGGCACCAAGAACATCTAATGAATGCTATTTTTTGACAGCTACACTGTTCCTTCCGAAGAGTCGGCGGAAAACCAACTTGGTTTACATTTAAAAATATGTCTTTTTCGGAAATTAATTTTGATGCGTACCACGCATACGATATCATTGTCTGAAAAATCGGTGCTGAAAGTTGATTATGAATTACGCTGTGAATAGTTATTGCATCAGTTCGGTTGTGCAATTCCCGCTGGGTTTCCAGAAGCACACTGCAATTCTGAAGCCTGGAAATAAAGTTTTTAACCTGGCAATAGAAATAAACATCACACGGCTCGCATACAGGTGTGCAGTTTGGCGGTATTACTTTTACTGTGCACGTCGGCTGACCCTCGCCCGCTATAAACATTGTGTCATATATAATAGTATTAAATTGTCCACTCCAGGAATCCAATATTAGACAAAACTTGTTATCAGAAAAGTATGGTTTAAAACATTCACAAGAAACGTTCTGTAAGTCGTATTCGTCGGTTTCCCGGATTTGGAGCAGGTAATGTAAACATTTTTCAACGAGTCGGTTAAACGATTGACCTCTTCTATAACCTGAGGACCAAATGTAACATTCGTTTCTTGTAAACACAGGAAAACCTTAGGCAACACTTTTCCACAGGCTGTGATGGCATATTGCGTCGTGTATGAATGTGTTAGTTCGTTTTTACTACCAACTGCGACAAGGGTTCATTTTTCTCCCTTATGCGATAACGTGCGTCGAATGTTCACCGTGGCCGTGAGGTTCTAGGCGCTGCAGTCTGGAACCGCACGACCGCTACGGTCGCAGGTTCGAATCCTGCCTCGGGCATGGATGTGTGTGATGTCCTTAGGTTAGTTAGGTTTAAGTAGTTCTAAGTTCTAGGGGACTAATGACCTCAGAAGTTGAGTCCCATAACGCTCAGAGCCATTTGAACCATTTTTTTTTTAATGTTCACCCGATACTCGCATCCTGTTTGATCGATGTTGATCACGTAATCACGATTAAAACCGGTCATAAGTGACGCCGTACTTTCTATATTTTGTACCTCCTTATGAGAGACGTATTTAGTGACGTGCCGTTGACGAATTTTATACTCAGATCTGAAATTTCTTGCCCAAGATAATTATGCGGCAAATGTAAAAGCCTTGTTGGTCGTATATTGAAGTGCTTCCCCTGCAGGTCACTCCTGAAGTATTCTCGTTGTTACGTTCTCGTTACGACAACGAGATTCGACAAATCGGTCATATGTCCACTTATTTATCGCCCGGTATTTGTCGTATCTTGTCCCTCCTTTAACGATATCACTTTCTCACAATTTCAAGTCATTCCTTTTCAGGGCTGTTGTTGCTCCATTCTTTTGCAGTGTTTGTAAGTTCCAATTTGAATGATTCCTGGCTATCGCTACCGCCTTTACTTTTACTTCAAGAGGTATAGCGCCGTAGTTCAATCGTTTAATAACCAGTTCGTAATAGTCGTCGGGAACAGATGAAGCACATATTCCCAGCGACGTGGAGATTTCCAAAGTGTTATGACCATGTTGTGATTCACTGCATCACCTTCTGCTTCGTCTTCATGGTACAGTACTTCAGTAACAACAAAAGTCATTTCGTTCATCAGCTCCAAAAATCGCCCGACGATAGCCACTCCTGTAAATCTGGAATGCCGAGAAACAGAACTGCCTGCTTCCGGTAGTGCATTGATAATGCATCTGTCTTGCAACACTTCTACAAACCAAAACACAGTGTCGGTAACTTCACACTTGCCATCGTCTGTGACAGGCTCCCAACTGTTGTGGCGTAACAAGACAGCTACGCCACACTGAAGTAGCCGAAAGGCACGCGTTAATCTCACGTAGGCTAGAGAGAGGTCTGAAACAGGATACGTAATGAATGGTAGCAGGAAAAGTACGTAGCTGCTATAATACTTAACTTTTAATCCATCATTTGTATACAGCATTCCTTGATGATACAAGTGAGACTCTATCTTAAAATGGTTAATGGCACCTTGCTAGGTCATAGCCATTGACTTAGCTGAAGGCTATTCTAACTGTCTTTCGGCAAATGAGAGAAAGGCTTCGTCAGTGTAGTCGCTAGCAATGTCGTCCGTACAACTGGGTGAGTGCTATTCCGTATCTCGAGACCTGCCTTGTGGTGGCGCTCGGTCTGCGATCACACAGTGGCGACACGCGGGTCCGACATGTACTAATGGACCGCGGCCGATTTAAAGCTACCACCTAGCAAGTGTGGTGTCTGGCGGTGACACCACACCAACTATATATTACAGCGCTAGTCGAAGGGTGTACATCCTCCATTATTCAGATTATGCACCTGAAAGATATGGCACAACAAACAATAAATAGTTACTACGGCATAAACAGACGAGCTAATTACTACAAACTACATACAGTACTCGTCATTTGTTACTTACGGAGGAACGCTGTATTCATTCACAAAATGCATTTCATATAGCGCATTAATGATGGAAAAATCAGTACATGTATCCTCGAGGTTTGCGGCAGCCTAATGATGGAAAATAACTCTTTCCGATTGACTTCCATGAGGCTCGTACCGGACACCTTCACTCTTCCAGGTTCACAACTATGATATGACGAAGAGGCAACCGGGACAGCATTACTCTCCCAGTGTGCATTCTGTCCCGTGGCTCATTGCAAACAAGCGTCACCCGGTTGGCTACCTGTGATCCCTCGTGAGGAATTCGCAGCACTCTTACTCAGAGTTGTTTTCATGTGACAGGGCTTAAAACTCACGGCGTTTGGGAAATTAGTTTGCCTACCTTATTATTATCATTCCTTATTGATTTACTTACCTTATTAACCCTCCTATCCCTATCAATTGAGATATGGAAAAATACAAACGAAAAGAATAACATCCGCTAGGTTTCTTCGAGATTCTAACCTGGGTTTTCTGATTCCCGGCCAGTTACCTCGGTCGTTGCACTATCGGCATTGTTGGCGAAAAGCGTTTACCATGTGGGTACAGAAGCAGCAGTTGCAAAAGTTTCTTTCCTCGATTTCTGGGAAATATTGCGTTTGCGGACCCCATACCTGATGATAAAAAATGCTCTATTTACGATTATCTATCGATCCCTCCAATTATGAGTCGACTGATCGTCATAACTTTTAGGGGTGATTTTCTCAAAATTGTGGGAGTATTGACCCAAAATATCTTAGAGTTCTTCGTTTTGGGTTGTACATGAGCGACCTGCCAAATTTGAGCCGAATCGGTTGGCCGTGTCTGAGGCCTTCCCCTTGTCAGCCTATGCTGGGCTGCTGGGTAGGATGGATGTGCGTCTGTATTTTGCATGCAGTGTTTATTTAAACAATTTGAGGCAGTAGCTCCATCCAGTGTGTTCACCATGAGGTCTGGAGTCCAGCTGACCTAGTACACAGTACTGCCACCAGAGGGCACTGTTGTCCCTCCCGTGATGTAATCCTAGAAGGCAGTGTGGGGTGGGGAAAATGGTGGGAAAAGCCTGTTCTGGGCTGTTGGAGAGAGGATGGTGTGCACTTTATTTATTCTGGAACAGTTTATTTACCGATGGATTTCATGTAATTTATTTACTACACTGATACAAAACAATGGCTCTGACCTGCTTGGGGTCACAATACACAACCTACAGACGTGAAAACTACTCTTAAATTATCTAAACAATGCAGTACATTAATATACAGACACGCAAACAATTCGTAAATTGTCAAAATAATACACTTATAATGCTCTGCAAACACACTTGCTAATGCCAAACTGTCTAAATAATGCACTGAACAGCCAACAGGACTGCAAACTACTCGTAAATCACCAAAACAATGCAGTTCATTGACGTGTAGATGCATTCACTAATTATAAACTGTCGAAATAATGCATACAATTTATTTAGGGATGGATTTATTTATTACACAGATACGAAACACTCACCCTGGTGTGCTTGAGGTCGCAGTACTTAGTGTACAGACCTGTAAACTACTCGTAAATCATTGGAATAATGCTTTGCAAACACACTTTCTAATCGTCAACTGCCGAAATCATGCGTTGCACAGCCTGCACACCTGTTCACAAAATAATGCAACAGACACGAAAACAACTCGTGAATTTCAAAAGACAATGCATGTGTAACAGTATGCAAACATGCTCACAATGCTTAAACAGCCAAAAATAATGCAGTGTACAAACACCCATTGCACGTAAAAAACGCTTTTGAACTATCATCAACCTCGAAATATCAGCGAACTGCTCCCCTACAGAACACCAAGGCACGCATACTTGGTGGCGCGCTAACACCAGTCCCATATGCAAGACACTTCTGGGCCGCACACTTGTTTACTTTTGCTGGCGCGATACCTCTCTACCTGTGGATACTGACGTTACAGGTCATGCTGTGGAAATCTCTTCCAATATTTCCCAGAATAGCTCAGGGTGCATTGTTCCTAGTGTACTGGCACCACCGTTTGGGATAGGGAAAGTTAGTTTTGTGTGATATTCGTAGCATGAGTTACAGCCAGGTGCAGGCCGGATTGCAATAAGTTACCCATACCAGCACATGCAAAGGCAAATAGAGGCCACAAGGGCGTAGAACTGCCGGATAGGGCGCACACAGCAATTTCCATGGCGCAAGTCACAGGCAGAAGAGGGCCACTGGCCAACCTAAGTGTTGTGCATATGTAACGTGAAGCGGCGTGCTTGGGAAAACAGAGGCGCACAGCCGAGTTTAAATAGGTGCCGTTTTCTAACGAGATTCATTCAAGTGTTGCAGCTCTCCTGGATGGTGGGGCGTATCACACCGCCGGGCTACACGCAGCAACAGATGGGGCGACAGCATCCCAGTCCACGGCAGGTCGTTGGTTCGACCCTCTGAGGCCGACATGGAGTCCACAGCCAGTCAGTGGTGAACCACGCTTCGGCTCGCTACCGTGGGCAGTCGTCATGGTTCCCGACACACGCCAGAGATTTCCGAAGCGAGAGCCACAGATTTGGACGCCAGTAGTGCTTCCGTAGCGCGATCAGTGGATTAATCACCCGTGTGGAGGCTAATCTAAAACCAACTATGCTAGTCGCCGTCCAGCTTTGAGCTGGCATGGGCTGAACTTCTTCGGCGTCGAAGAAACTTGATACTTGTGCTAGTCCTTTCACTGCGTAGCGCTCCACTTTCGCACTAGTTGGGAAAATTGGAGCGAAGTGCAGGAGTCGACGGCAGCCAAGCTGGCCACTACTAGGAGAAGAGCCAGTAATGCCTCAACCACGCCAGGTACGCCTCGACGATGCACAAAGATGGATGAACAATCAATTAAAGTCGACGAGGCAAAGGTCGATGCTATAGAGTCATCCATCACTGAAATTCAGTCAGCATTAAAAGCTAAGAAAATATCGCTGAACCTGCTATCAACCTTCCGCCATAAACTAATAGGCAATGCAGTGACACAAGCCAGGCTTTGAGGACAAATCCAGGCCCTTGAAAAAGAGAATGCTAGATTAAGACAACAAGTAGAAATACAGACAATTCCTACAGCTAGCCGGCCGCGGTGGTCTAGCGGTTCTAGGCGCTCAGTCCGGAACCGCGCGACTGCTACGGTCGCAGGTTCGAATCCTGCCTCGGGCATGGATGCGTGTGATGTCCTTAGATTAGTTAGGTTTAAGTAGTTCTAAGTTCTAGGGGACTGATAGCCACATATGTTAAGTCCCATAGTGCTCAGAGCCATTTGAACCATTTGAACCTACAGCTAGATACGATCTAGAAGCAACAGACTCTCTCATACACGCCAGATTGGAGGGGCAGATTGATATTCTCAAAGACGAGAATAACAAGCTGTCTGTTCAAGTAGAGGAATTTAGGCTTATCAACTTCACTCTTAAAAGAGAAAATGAAGAACTAACGAAAGAACTGGAACAGGCAAAAACAGCACAGCCAGTAACACTTCCAACACTACCATCCTTTGCCACAATAGTCAAAACAGAACAGAAGATAAAAGAGCCACTAAAAATAGAACAAGCTAGGGAAAAGCAGGCGACAACACTGATTATCACCTCTACGGAAAACAAGGATCCTAAAACAGAGAGACAAACCCTCACACAAACGATCAACCCCAAAAAGGATAAAATAAAAATCAAGGCGGTCAAAACCACAGCAACAGCAGCCATAGTCGAAACTGCAACGCAGGACAACTGCAAAAAGCTGCTTGAGTCCACCAAAGACATTAACACAATTAGGTGTGAGCCGCCTCGGAGGAGAAGACCACTGGTGGTCATACACCACGTACCTGACACAATCAGTGACAAAGATTTCCTCGAAAGCCTATATGAATTAAACCTCAGCGAAGAAATCGATAAATAAGATTCCCTGCAAGAGGCTAAAATCAAATTCCGCACAGGATCAAGAGGCAGGGGCTACAACCACCAGGTAATTGAGGTCACACCGAAATTAGACAAAATACTGACAATACGGGACAGAGTTTACATAGCATTTCAGTCCCTAACCGTGAAAAACTTTGCTCAAGTCCCCACCTGCTTCAAGTGCTGTGACCTTGGACACACCACAAAGCAGTGCACAAAAACGGTCACGTGTTCCAACTGCCGGAGGAAGGAACACATAAAATCGCAGTGCAGGGCAATCAAACGAAACAACTGCATCCCCTGTAAAAACCGCGGGAAACAGTGCGCAAAACTGAGTGGAGGCGAGTGCCAGAGCCTCAGATTCCTCCAAGATAGATTGCTTCAAAGCTTCGACTATGGAGAGTGACAGTAAATCAGCGTTGCCTCTGACCAGGAAGCACAAAACGAAGCACAAATAACCCTCGACCACAAATCGCAACCATCTGAGAGCAGTAAACTGGAGCAGGCAGTTGGGACTGCTCCCCAATGACTCTGCACTCGTACAAGATATTCCATCTCTTCAAGGAATACAAGCACTGCAAGAAAGCTACTTAAATACCATAGACTGCGTAGATGACATGGCACTGAACGGTGCCATACGCTACGAAGTAGCCAGACAATTGAAAAAGCAGGTTTACTACTGGGTAAACTATCAGAATGCACTACACGCACGAATTGATGAGCTGGAGTTCGAAGTGACACACTATGCAGACAAACACACACAGAAAAAAGACAATTACACACAAACAACAACACACACAGAACAATCTGATACCTCAGCTAGACATACGGATAGTATAAAACCAGATGTTAAAAGGAGAACATACCAACGATTTCACTCTACGAACGCTCACATGAAAGACCATACGTCAGACACTACACAGAAGATGTATGACACTAAACGATGCACAGGCTACATAAAACCAGTGAATGTTGTGTCGGGAGGGATAATTAATCCCTCATCCCCTTCACAACACAGCGCAACACTTCAGTACAAGCAATCACAACAGCATACCAGCGGCTGCGAAACTAAAAGGAAGAGAGTAATACCTCTCGATGAAAACCTCCTAACAGACAATCGCGATAGTGAAGATGGTGAGAGTGTAGACGACAGTGCAAATAAGAAGGAAAGTGAGGAGAGTGCAGCCGGTAGTGTAAATAAAAAGGAAAGTTTCGGTGAAAAGTAAAGAGCTGCAGCCAGCGGATCAACAACATCACAGAAGACCCAGCAAGAGGCCACACCGGTGTTAACCGCCCTACGGGAAAAATATGATTGGAATCATCCCGTACACAGAAAAAGATCGGAAGCGTAAAGTCAGTCAAAAACAATGGCATACTGACTAGGATAATGTAGAATTAAATCTTAGATTAAGTAGGTTAGAACATAAAGATATCTTTGTTACGGCCCAGAGACTACTGACCAGACTACTCCATCCATTTGGTGGCTACGTCAGATTCCCGACCATTGAACAATCAGACAGAATGACATTTAAGACAGAAAATATCCCTACTGACCCTGCTGAATTGTAAAAACTAGTTATACTTGCGTGCAGGCGGAGGGAAGAAACCTACAACCCACACCAGGTGTACACGGACCAAGTGAGGGCGAGCGGTAGAACTGACTTTGACTACACACAGACATGCAGTAAATTTTATCTACACGTAAAACACCCATGAACATACTTCAATTAAACACGAATAGAAGTACCCTTGTAAGCACAGAACTGCCGCGGGTTGCACTAGACTTGCAAGCGGACATTCTCTGCCTGCAGGAACCCTACGCAACAACTCAGGGTAAATTGACAAATTTGCCCTGCAAGGCTGCCCTGGTGGTTTTAAGCAGACAGATAAACAAGATAAAAATCTCGCAACTATGCAATAGTCATCTGGCCACTGCAGAGCTAACTAAAGGAGGAGACACATGGGTGCTTGCGTCACTGTACGCACAGTATAGCGATAATATAGAACCATATATAGAAATGATTAAGGACATAGCTTTGTACTCTAGACATAAGAATCTAATTATATGTGCAGACATTAACGCCAGATCCACATTATGGCACTCTGACAGAACAGATGACAGGGGACGAAAAGTCAATGACGCCATACAGGAGACACAATTACATATCATAAACGAGGACGGACCCACACCTACCTATAGAACAGCAGACGGATCCAGTAGCAAAATCGACATTACCATAATGAACGATAAAGCACTAGGACGGTTACAAAGATGGACCACACACGACTCTCTCACTACTAGCGACCATAACATAATTGAAATCAAACTCACAGCAAACAATAACCACATTAAATACAACACAACACATTTCAGTTTCAAAAGGGCGAATTGGATTAGACTACAACAAATGGTTCAACATGAAAACATACAGAACATACAAGGAAGCATGGACTTTAGGACACATAAACTTACAGAAATAAAACAGAAAGCCCAAGAATCAGCCAAACCTAAGATCAAAATCACAGAGAACGGCTAACACCATGGTCAGACGAACTAACCAGACTAAAACGAGACATGACAAGAAAGTGAAGACTGTATCAGAGAACTTGGATACAAAGAGACAGACCAATAAGACTGGCTGCATGTAGAGAAACTAAAGACCTATAAAAAAGAAGCCTTGTTGCAAACCAGACAACAACAATGGGAAAGCTACGTGGCCACACATACACAACAAAACATATGGGGGGAACAATACAAAATATTGACAGACAAATTAAGACCCCATTGGCACTAGGCACGCTACGACAGGAGGACGGTACAATGACAGTGGGATGGAGAAACACAGCACAATATCTGCTGAACAAACTCCTTCCGGAGGACGTCATCGACACAGACACACAGGAACAGACTGCACTAAGGCACAAACTACACGAACCATGTAACACAATTACTGTCACCTGCCGCATTGCGCACGAGGAAGTTGCGGTAGCGATAAGAGAACTAAAAAATAAGAAAGCACCAGGACCGGATCGGATCCATGCAGAGGTGCTTAAGAGGCTAGCACCACAGATCACCCCTTACTTAACAGAACTATTAAATGACACCTTACGGCTAGGCCGCATACCGACAATCTGGAAAACCTTAAGCGCAGTTATTATACGTAAATCAGCAGGCAGAGATCCGTCAGATGCTAAATCATACCAACCAATATGTCTAATAAATATCGTGGCAAAAGTCCAAGAGAGTCTACTGTGTGACCGCTTACAGGCTCACAGAGCCCTACTTGGGCTAAACTCACACCAGTTTGGATTTAGAAAAGGCAAAGGCATTGATGATGCAATTAACAGAGCTCTCAAAATTACACAAAAAACAGAAAAAAATACTCATTGGCAATTATGATTGACATCGCACAGGCTTTTGACAACTTGTGGTGGCCAGCTTTGTTTCTGAAGTTACGCCAGATGGAAGTACCCGCAGCCCTATACAATAGTCTATTAGACTACTGTAGGGATAGAATAGTGGAATGGCGTGTGGGCAGCCAGAAAGTAATAAGGAAAATTACTAAGGTTGCCCCCAGGGTTCGATCTGTGGGTCCATCTTCTGGGACATAAGCTTTGAACCCCTCCTGCAACTGCTGGATGGGGACAATAGGACAGATGGAGTTGTCGCATATGCAGACTACCTGCTTGTGGTCATCTCAGCAAACACCAGAGCCCAGCTAGAGGAGAAGGCGAGTGGCACATTGCAAACAATAACACAGTGGTGCAACACAAAGAAGCTCAAAATAGTGGGTAACAAAACAACATACGCGCTTCTGAAAGGTCAATTAAAACGCAACCCATTGGTCAAAATAGGGGAAAACAACAGAAAAAGAACGAAAGTAACCCGCTACTTGGGCGTACACATAGATGAAAAGCTGAATTTCCATGAACACATTAGAATATCAACAGACCAGGCCGAAAAAATACTGCACAAACTGGCAAGGATAAATTCAAGACAACACAGACTTCCTTTGTCAGTCACACGAACCTACCACTGCGTACTCTTCGAATCAGTACTATGTTTTGTGGCCAGTACATGGGCACACAGACTCAACCTCGTCACAAACAGATCAGCAGTTAGGCGAGGACAGAGAAGCGCCCTAATGCGACTATCTGGAGCATTTGGCACGACGTCGATTGAAGCGCTGCGTGTAGTGCTTGGAATCTTCCCGATAGATATAACAATTAGGCATCGGGCCGCACGGTACTGGTTAAAGATGGGCAGACTAGACCAGGTTAATATAATAACTGGTTCTCCGCTGAACAACAAGCGGGACTTCAAACAATGGAAAGTCGATACATGGCAAGAAGAATGGGGCACAAGTGATAAGGGATGGAGAGTACGTACATTTTTTCCGCTTATCACGAAAAAAGAAATGTTCAAATGTGTGTGAAATCTTATGGGACTTAACTGCTAAGGTCATCAGTCCCTAAGCTTACACACTACTTAACCTAAATTATCCTAAGGACATGCACACACAGCCATGCCCGAGGGAGGACTCGAACCTCCGCTGGGATTAGCCGCACAGTCCATGACTGAGCGCCCAAGACCGCTCGGCTAATCCTGCGCGGCTATCACGAAAAGGTTAAGAATGAAACATGCCGATCCTAGCCGCGGCATGGTGCATTTCTGGACTGGGCATGGGCCTTACCCCACGCACTTGAACCGGGTGAGTCTAAGAGACAAATCTACATGTACATGCGGAAAATATGGGAACCCCCAAACACACAATCCTATTCTATGGGAAATACAGACAACACAGGAACACACCAGGAATACAACACTTACAAACTGAACGACACATATACAACGCAATCATAACACCAGAATTATAGGACGAACTAAACGTACTGACAGAAAAAGTCTCAGATGAATGCCATAAAGAGTACAGGTGCAAAAAACCGTACAGACGACAAACCTAGATGCAGCACCTACATAGACGGCGTAGTGTGGAGGATGAAAACCGAGACAGAAAGAAGACCGACAGAAACGCATTAGTCTAAACATAATGCGCAGATATCACAATAGATTACACATAACTAAAGTTCAACATGAATAGATGTAAACAGTGTCGGCCCACCGTTGCAAATGCCACAGGCCAACACGGCACTTTAAACCTGTTAATAGCGTAATTATCTTAGTAACAGCTTTAGTAACTAGCGTAGGAATTAGATTAGCATAGATCTTCTTAGTTAAAGGTAAGCAAAGAATTGGAGACTGAGGATCAATGGCTTGACGACTAATTCCAAGGCTTTCATCCTCAGTTCCCCAGGGTGGAGGAACTATAAACTTCTTCCTTTCCTATCATCTTTCCTCTTCTTCATTCTAAACTATATTTTGTATTTCTTTTTCAAAATTTAAATTTCATGTAAATTGTTGTTCAACGTTTTGGGAAAGCTGCCATAAAGAAAAGAAAAGAAAGATAAATAGCAAACAAAGCTAACCAAGTAAAAGAAAACAAAATAAAAGAGACAAAAACAAAACACGATCAACTATGACCCGCCTCCACGTGGCGGGACACGGGCAACGGTGCGATCGGATGTGGGAACTGGTGTGGAGATTCAGCCATATCAGTGCTCATATACCGATCGCAGTGGCTAAGTGGTCAATAAAGACCCACCTTAAGCAATTAGGTGGTGGGTCGTAAAATCAGGGCGGCAATTGAAAAAAAAAAAAGACTAAACGCTGGATCACAGGCGGTCTTTGCTGCCGCGTTCTCAGCTACGCCAGTGAGGAAGAAGCAGCAATGGAGCCGGGTTATGGCTCCCGGTGGAACAGGGCAGAGACAACAATGAGGATGGTGGCCACTGAGGCAGCTGCTGGCACAGCCATCCTGACATCATCGGAACACAGCGAGCCGGCCAAGGCCGGCACGACACAGCGTTGCATCGCACAGGCTGCTGGGTGCTTCGTCAGCATTGCGGGTCCCAGTGACACAGACCAAGGTGAACGGAGCACTGTAATGAAAACAAATAAATCATTTGGAAAGTTCTCACATAGTTTTAATACGCCACATTTGGCGTCTGATACCACTACACTAGCGATCCTAACGAGACATGTGAGCTGCGTCTAGCCGTGCACACGTGATTGCCTCCCCAGTATGGCTGATGCATCGCCGCGAAATGTTTGGGTAGTGACTCACCATCGAAGGTGAATCTAAAAGGTTCTCAGTGTTATACGGACGTCGCATGGCGCTACGTACATGAGAGCCAAGTCGACCTGTCGGAAATTGTAAAGTGTCACAGAAATAGTGAACAGTCGCTTTTGTAGGAGCTTTTGTGATGTCTCATGTTGTCTACACGGAAATTCTTGTTCTAACAGAACCTGTGTACGTAAATAGGGCAGAATAAAGCCGAATGCATTCCTCCTGATGGTTCTAACGTGGCACCCCATCCATCACATGTTAACCTTCCTGGAAATCGTTAAGTCCTGCTTTCAACAAACATCTCTGAAACGCAAACGTTCTCACTGCTATATAGACACTGCCATGCCCCAGCATAAACGATGTCTTGCGAATGAGTGGAGCTTTCTGATCGGCTATTACTGAATTTATCCGCCAAATTACTGATGCTGCCGGTGTGGAAGCACTGTCCACCTTTTTCTTTCTGCAGACGAGACTTTCAGTGGCAAAAAGCTATTTTGTGCAAATCGCCATATTGCACTGGCAGTTAAACCCTGCAAAAACGGCCTACAAATCATCAAATACATCCCACGTATTCACTGTGCCACAGTGCAGCTACAACGGAGGAAATAGCCACTGTAAACACAGCCCATGATCACAGCTGTGGAGGCGCGTGTCAGCCAGAGAGAGGCCTGCTGGAAGTGGACGACCCCTTGCCCGAGGAGGATCTGAGTAGTAGGAATTCGAACACTGTCAATACTCCCACTGCAAACACTCATTGTGTTGACTCTTCTTAAATTTCCGCGGAGTATACATGCAACACAATCGGTCCTGAAGGCAACTCAACACAAACTGGGTATTAGTTCACTATCTGCCCATCCAGGGGGAGCCGCCAGCCAAATCATCATAAGTTAAAAGCCTTCTTGGACTCTCTGAACCGGTGTATAAAGGATGGCATGATTGCTTGCTGCTACATTTTCTACAGCCGTCTCCAGACTCACAAGAATATTGGAAACCAGACACATATTTATCAGTGTAACTGCAATTAAATATTAGGATTGCTGTGGCAGTCTGAGACCGAGCAATGTACTGGACATGTTTCCTCTTTACGAAAGTAGTTCTGCCGGCCGCGGTGGTCTTGCGGTTCTAGGCGCTGCAGTCCGGAACTGCGGGACTGCTACGGTCGCAGGTTCGAATCCTGCCTCGGGCATGGATGTGTGTGATGTCCTTAGGTTAGTTAGGTTTAAGTAGTTCTAAGTTCTAGGGGACTGACGACCTAAGATGTTAAGTCACATAGTGCTCAGAGCCATTTTTTGAAAGTAGTTCTGGAACGAATCTCAGGTCTATAGCACACATAATTTTCCAAGTAAATAAATGTTTTTCATTCTCCTTACACCTATCGATGTGCTAAATCTATACCTCCCTCACGATAGGACACGCATTAGCGACCACCAGACTATCGTACATATACTGCGAAGACTGTTGTATAGAGGATGGGTCAGCTCCCCTCAGCACAAAGATGTCACTGTTTCTGCCCAGACCTATTTACTTGCTTGCTTGCTTTCTACATACATCTCTAGACTCTGGGAGTATAAGAACACATGCATTTTCACATGGTTTTCCAGAATATAACACCATCTATGCAGTACTTCTCGATATCAAGCAGATAGCAGCATGCTACCGATCGTTCACGCAACATAATTGCGAAGATGTAGACTGGAAATTATTTCTGTAGAAACCCGAAACTTAGCGAAGTGGAGCTTGCTGTAAGCCATTGAGTAACTAGAAACTTATCCCATCCTCAGAGACCTTTACGTGAAAACTTGAAAAAAATAGAGGAAACTGATATTTCCACTCGAGAAGACCAATGTCGGCGATGTAACACATTCGAAATCTTCCCTACAATTTTCAAAGTCATCTAAGTTGTTTCTCATGTCTAGAGAACCTGGAATAGTGTCTTCGGCCCGTCTTTCACCTGCTAGATGCACACACCACAATCGATGTTCTCTCAACTAAATAAAGGCGCGAAATGTGTAGAAGCACTCAACCGGACGCTTTGTATGGAAGGGAATAATGGTCCAGCGCAAACACACGTCCATATTTAATCTTCTCAAATTTCCAAGCGGTCACGAAAGCTACCCAACACATACTAAGTGTTAGTTTGCTATTCGGCCGTCTAGAGGACGACACCGTTAAGTCAGCTACATTCCTGCATCCTAACAGGCCTCTCCATTCACACAGCTCCTACCGTTAGCCGGAAATGTGAATCATTCCCGCCACAGGTCACCGCTAGCGGGCCACGCTCCCCTAGACAGAATTATTTTAGGAAAACCAGTCACGAACGTATTTCATCGCTCGTCTCTTGGACGACATTCGACAATGAGCGAAGTATCGGAAATACACCCTTCTGACAGCTGTGGCTCTGGAAATAGAAATATCTGTACCGTTCTTATGATTTGACATAATGTTCCCTTTGCTATCACAGTATTCCACGTCAAGTCCATACCTTCCTTACTGCTGGACATAGTCATTTTTATTGCACATTTCGAAACACACACACAAACTTAATAAACCTGCTGCTCGTGGCTAACCTATCACACACCCCCTACCACTAAGTATAATACTTCCTCAATAACTGATTGCTGGCGATACGAAATAATACTGACCAAAAATCAGCGATTGGTGGACATGTCTCATAAGATTTTTTTGCGGGTGGTAGCACTCTGTTTTGGAAACAGAGACATAATCGTCTTATAAACCGCCAGATGTTAAAATACTTTCACAAGCGGTCTTAGTTCTACAGGTTCACACTAGTATCCATGGTAGAAGCTATACCAACTTTATAAATCCAGTTATGGCATTATCTCCGAATGACGTGGTTTCTACAGACGAATAACGTTACACTGAATATAGACGGTGATCGCCGGAGTGTATATTATCAGACCAGGAGTGCGGTTACACGTCGCCGACGGTGCACCCTCGTAAAAAAAAATTACCGAATTTAGAAACCGATTCGGGTAAGGAACGTGGTATGAAATCGGTATTTGCAACTCCCTCATGACGCCCCCCAGATATGTCTCCAGTATTTGTAAGGCATTCTGTCTCAATGCCATGTCAGAGGTTCGGTGATACATCGACTGGGTTGTGGGCGATGGTTGATTGAGAAGGATCACAAGCAGTAGTAGATGGTGTGCTGATTGAGGTCGTAAGAAATGTACACTAGCTTTTCAGATCTCTAGTGCTATGCTATCGGTAGAAATAGTGTTTATCATTTGGAATCAAGTCTTTCCATTCAGCCGCATACCTATGTTGTATCCAATGGAGACGTCCTTTAATGACTACAGCCACTAGTGAATCATATTTCTGGCACTCCCATATCTTGAAACGATTCACCTTTTTCGAACATATATGCTACAGTAAAATTTTTGTTAGTCCATATGTCTCTTGCAACTGCGAGACATTTCTGTAGAATTGTGCATATGATCATTCCAATTTAAGTCGGAAAGGAGTAGAAGTAGGAGAAAGCTATATCTACCACCTTCTGCAACCCGCGAAGAAACAGGCTAAGCTGAGTTAGTGTGACAGGACTGTATTTTTAGCATTCGATGGAAACGGGAAGATGTTGTCATAACACTGCCAACTGTGCACGTTGTGTAAGGTCAGCGCCAAACGAAGCGCTCTCCTGGAAAACTAGGTAATATAAAAGACAGTATAGGAACTGGGAGAAGGACGAGGGTTTTGCTACTGCGTTGTGGTTATTGTGGCGCTTCTCCAAACCACATACAGCTACTGGAGTCCACAGCAGATTCTCATCCCTCAGGGCCAATTCACATCTATCACCGCAACACCCTATTATCGTTATTCTGTACCATCCAACAGATAAAATTACAAACTCTGAAAGCTCTATTAACTTCACCCAACAGAGCACTCGATAAGATTTTTACTGCATCTCTCTCCTCCAATATATCAAAAACAAATACTGTATGCAAGCCAGCACAGAGCACATGTTGCGATCCTATTAAATATACAGGGGTTGATCCACTGCAAGGACCAGTTTAAAGTTTCATCACCTGTACTGTAGGAGGATGACCGTATGCCACAGAATATACTGTAAGTCGCAAGAGACGCTCCCTGTGACCCTGTGTCGTTGTTTGAAACATTTTTATTTCTACTGTAACACGCTTTATACACTGCCATACATTTCGTTTTTCCACCGCGTCTTCGCGGTCAGTGTTAGGTTCTATACTGACATTAACACGTTTGAGTCCATTGCCTCTCGCAGAAAACTAGACGTCGCACGGTATAAATCATGTAGTTTCTGCTGCTACACACCACACACACTGGAAGTTTTTAAATAAAAGACAGTTACAACATAAGGAATTAGGTAGAGTTCGGCGGCGTTGTGGAGCGTTTCCAAACTGCAGTCCGAAGGTGATAGACGACCTCTACAGCTAAACTCATCTGTCACAGTCACGGAATAGCTGATGGCTCTGCGTTCCATTTCGACTGATTCCTCATATTGCAGTCATGTACGCGATCACTGTTTTGGTGCTAGCTACCCCCATAAGGTGTTGCCTTCCACCAAAACTCTTTCCCCATCTCAAACAAACGATGTCAGTCAATCACTATGCGGTAACCAACAGCATACCAGTGGACGGATGGCATGGAAAAGACACCGTCGGTGTACTGTAATAATAAGCATCACAGTTGATAGTGCGAACAATTTTAGCAATTATACAGTAATTTCAACATCGACCAACGATGCAACAGCATGTTTCCCAATTTCAGTATCATCATTAAATCGCCCTTTCTCTACTTTGCGAGTGTCACTGTGAATGTAGGTAGATGACTGTGCAATACGTCCATTTGTTGCTAATTCTCGAACATATACTTCGCCAAAGAACAGTAGACAGCGCTTTACATATTTCCAGCACCTCGAGTATAGTGCATAATTTACAGTCTATCTCTACGCGGATGGGAGTCAAAGAGTATTCTCGCAGTCTTAGAATAAAATTAAGCATGAAAGACCCCCTCACACTGTCTTTGACCAAGCCGCCCTGCAGCACCATTGCCGTTTTAATCTGCAGCTGACCAGAAGCATACCACTACATTCCGCGTCTTCTGAATGAATGGACCTTGCCGAGTCATCGCCCGACCAAGTGCACAAGATTACTACAGATACACCCATGTCTAGGAGGTTAGCATCCCTTATCTGCTTGTAGTAACAGATTTGAAAGTATTGTAATAGCAGACGATTAAGAAGAACAAGAAACGGATGGTTTTTTGCATGATGGAGCTCCAGATGGATGGAGTTCGAAGTATTGTATGTAAATCAACTACACTATCAATTTTAAAGTATTGTTCTAGTGCATGAGATCAGTACCAGGAGGGTATTGGTAAGAGAGAACATTAACACAATAACTCCTAAGGCTACACGGTTCTGCGCTTAAAACAGGCTATAATGTTAGATCGCTTCAGTTTCTGACCTATCAGTCGTGTGGAATGCAGCCCTGTTAATATCCCACTTGTGTGTCTAGAGATGACTGTAGAAATCGTAGCAGCAAGCAAGCATGCCATCCTTTGTACACTGGTTCGGTGAGTCCGAGAAAGCTTTAGACTTAATGATGATTTGGCTGGCAGCTCCTCCTGAAATAGTAGATAGTGAGCTAATACCCAGTTTGCGCTGAGTTACCTTCAGGACCGGCTGTGTTGCATGTATACTCCGCGGAAATTTAAGAAGAGTCAACACAATGAGTGTTTGCACTGGGAGTATTGACAGTGTCCGAACTCCTACTACTCAGATGCTCCTCGGGTAAGGGGTCGTCCACTTCCAGCAGGCCTCTCTCTGGCTGACACGCGCCTCCACAGCTGTGGTCATGGGCTGTGTTTACAGTGGCTATTTCCTCCGTCGTAGCTGCACTGTGGCACAGTGAGTACGTGGGATATATTTGATGATCTGTAGGCCGTTTTTGCAGGGTTTAACTGCCAGTGCAATATGGCGATCTGCACAAAATAGCTTTTTGCCACTGAAAGTCTCGTCTACAGAAAGAAAAAGGTGGACAGTGCTTCCACACCGGCAGCATCAGTAATTTGGCGGGTAAATTCAGTAAGAGCCGATCAGAATGCTCCATTCATTCACAAGACATCGTTTATGCTGGGACATAGGAGTGTCAATAGAGCGGTGAGAACGTTTGCGTTTCAGATATGTTTGTTGAAAGCAGGACTTAACGATTTCTAGGAAGGTTAACATGTGATGGATGGGGTGCCACGTTAGAACCATCAGGAAGAATGCATTCGGCGTTATTCTACGCTATTTTCGTACACAGGTTCTGTTAGGACAAGAATTTCTATGTAGGCAACATGAAACGTCACAAAAGCTCCTACAAAAGCGACCGTTAACTATTTCTGTGACACTTTACAATTTCCGACAGGTCGACTTTGCTCTTAGTTACATAGTCTTGTGACGTCCATATAACACTGAGAACCTTTTAGATTCACCGTCGATGGTGAGTCGCTACCCGAACATTTCGCGGCAACGCTTCAGTCATGCAGGGGAGGTAATCACATGTGCACGACTAGACGCAGATCACATGTCTCGTTAGAATCCCTCGGAACAATGCACCCTGAGCTATTCCGGGAAATATTGGAAGAGATTTCTATAGCGCGACCTGGGACCGGAATGAGCCCACCACCCGGCTTGTGTGCCCTGGTGTTCTGTAGGGGAGCAGTTTGCTGATATTTCGCAGTTGACGGTAGTTTGAAACCGTTTTTTTTACGTGCAATGATTGTTTGTACACTGCATTATTTTTGGCTGTTTAAGCATAGTGAGCATGTTTGCATATTGTTACACATGCATTATCTTTTGACAATTTACGAGTTGTTTTCGTGTCTGTTGCATTATTTTGTGAACAGGTGTGCAGGCTGTGCAACACATGATTTCGACAGTTGACGATTAGCCAGTGTGTTTGCAAAGCATTATTTCAGTGATTATGAGTATTTTACAGGTCTGTAAACTAGCTACTGCGACCTCAAGCACGCTAGGGTGAGTGTTTTGTATCAGTGTGATAAATAAATCCGTCCCTAAATAAATTGTATTCATTATTTCGACAGTTTATAATTAGTGAACGCATCTGCACAGCAATGAACTGCATTGTTTTGGTGATTTACGAGTAGTCTGCAGTTCTCTTGGCTGTTCTGTGCATTATTTCGACAGTTTAGAATTAGGAAGTGTGTTTGCAGAGCATTATATGTGTATTATTTTTTCAGATTACGAGTTGTTTGCGTGTCTATACACCAGTGTACTGCATTATTTAGATAATTTACGAGTAGTTTTCAGGTCTGTAGGCTGTGTATTGTGACCCCAAGCACGTCAGAGCGACTGTTTTGTATCAGTGTAGTAAATAAACTACACTAGTGGCCATTAAAATTGCTACACCAAGAAGAAAAACAGATGATAAACGGGTATTCATTGGACAAATATATTATACTAGAACTGACATGTAATTACATTTTCACGCAGTTTGGGTGCATAGATCCTGAGAAATCAGCACCCACGACAACCACCTCTGGCCGTAATAATGGCATTGATACGCCTGGGCATTGAGTCAGAGCTTGGATGGTGTGTACAGGTACAGCTGCCCATGCAGCTTCAACACGATACCACAGGTCATCAGGAGTAGTGACTGGCGTATTGTGGCGAGCCAGTTGCTCAGCCACCATTGACCAGACATTTTCAGTTGGAGAGAGATTTGGAGAATGTGCTAGCCAGGGCAGCAGTCGAACTATTTCTGTATCCAGAAATGCCCGTACATGTCCTGCAACATGCGGTCGTGCATTATCCTGCAGAAATGTAGGGTTTCGCACGGATCGAATGAAGGGTAGAACCATGGGTCGTAACACATCTGAAATGTAATGTCCACTGTTCAAAGTGCCGTCAATGCGAACAAGAGGTGACCGAGACGTGTAACCAATGGCACCCCATACCATCACGCCAGGTGACACGCCAGTATGGCGATGACGAATACACGCTTCCAACGTGCGTTCACTGCCATGTCACCAAACTCGGATGCGACCATCATAATGCTGTACACAGAACCTGGATTCATCCAAAAAATTACGTTTTGCCATTCGTACACCCAGGTTCGTCGTTGAGTACACCATCGCAGGCGCTTCTGTCTGTGACGCAGCGTCAAGGGTAACCGCTGCACATGGTCTCCGAGCTGATAGTCCATGCTGCTGCAATCGTCGTCGAACTTTTCGTGCAGATGGTTGTTGTTTAGCAAACGTCCCCGTCTGTTGACTCAGGAATCGAGAAGTCGCTGCACGATCCGTTACAGCCATGCGGATAAGATGCCTGTCATCTCAACTGCTAGTGATACGAGGTCGTTGGGATCCAGCTCGGCGTTCCGTATTACCCTCCTGAACCCACCGATTCCATATTCTGCTAACAGTCATTGGATCTCGACCAACGCAAGCATCAATATCGCGATACGATAAACCGCAATCGCGATAGGCTACAATCCGACCTTTATCAAAGTCGGAAACGTGATGGTACGCATTTGTCCTCCTTACACGAGGCATCACAACAACGTTTCACCAGGCAACACCGGTCAACTGCTGTTTGTGTATGAGAAATCGGTTGGAAACTTTCCTCAAGTCAGCACGTTGTAGGTGTCGCCATCGTCACCCACCTTGTGTGAATGTTCTGAAAAGCTAATCATTTTCATATCACATTATCTTCTTCCTGTTGATTAAATTTCGCGTCTGTAACACGTCATCTTCGTGGTGTAGCAGTTTTAATGGCCAGTAGTGTATATAGGCGTTGCCTGCCGCAGCGCCGTATTCTGCCTGTTTACATACTCTGCATTTCTCTGTGTTTGAATTCGCATGCGTGTACGATTTTCTTTGGACCTTCGGTGGTGTTCGAGATTTTTATGGTGGTAATCCAACCTGACCATTGGTGCGGCATATTATTATACGTTATTATTTTGTTGATGAAATGTTAAAGGTGATGAAAAAGGTGATATAACAGGAACACAGTTTTTGAAGGAAAGTGCCGTCGTCGATATTTAATGAAGATACATGATTTTGGTTGGTTTATTTGTTTTGGGGGTGGGGACGAAACAGCGAGGTCACTCCTCCCAGCAGATTAGGGAAGGTTGTTGAAGGAAGTGGGCCGTGCCCTGCATTTGCCTGAAGCGGTTCAGGGAAATCACGGAAAACCTGAATCAGGATGGCCAGATGTAGGTTTGAAACGTCGTCTTCCTGAATGCGAGTCCAGTGTGCTAACCACTGTGCCACCTCGCTCGGTGATACATGAGGTAGTGATGTGAGTTTTTTATGTGAACGAGGTTTTGTGAGAGAGAAATTATGATTTATTCAGGGAAGTTTTAAGATACTGACATGCATTAGGATTATGCAACGGAGAAGAAAGACAGGGTTGGCGTAAATGAGCGCTGGAAGATGCCGCATGGAAAAACTGAGAGGAGAGAACTGCATAAGGCCACGAATTCCGCTCCTGTGTCAACCTCTTCATCTCAGAGTACCGCTTGCAGTCTACGTCCTCAGGTATTTTCCGGATTTATCCCAGTCTTTCTCTAAAGTTTTAACCCTCTTTGAGTCCCACTAGTACCATTGAAGTTATTCCCAAATGTCTTAGCTGATGTCCTGGCATCCTGTCCCTTCGTCTTGTCAGAGTTTCTCATATACTTATTTCCTCACCCATTTGGCGACGAACTTCCTCATTCCTTACGTTATAAGTCCACCTAATTTTAACATTCGTCTATAGCACCACATCTGAGATGTTTCTATTCTCTTCTGCTCGTTTACCCACAGTGCATGTGTCACTACCATACAATGTTGTGCTCAAGACGTATATTCTAAGAAATTTCTTTCTCAGACTACCCCTGTGTTTGATACTTGTAGGCTTCTCGTGGCCAAATAAGCCCTTTTTGACAGTGCAAGTCCGTGTCCTCGTGTCCTCCTCACCCCGTCCACCAAGAATTATTTTGCTGCCAAGCTAGCAGAATTCCTTAATTTAACCTAATTCATGAGCTCCAGTTATGATGTTAAGGTCCTCCCCGTTGTCATTGCTGATTCTTCTCATTACTTTCGTCTTTCTTCGATTACTCTCAATCCATATTTGGTACTCATTAGACTGTTCACTCCATTCAACATATCATGAAATTCTTCTTAACTTTCACTGAGGATAGCAATGTCATCAGTGAATCTTAAGGTTTATACCCATTCACCTTGGATTTTAATCCCACACTTGAACCCTTCATTTATTTCTGTATTTGCATCTTCGAAGTATAGATCGAATAGCAGGGGCGGAAGACTACATTCCTGTCTTACACCCTTTTTCATCCATCTACTTTGTCCTTGGTCTTCCACTCTTATTGTTACCTCAAGGTTCTTATACGTTTATATTATCTATCTTTCCCTATAGCTTACTCCTCAGGATTTCCAACATCTGGCTCCATTTTACATTGTCGAACGATTTCTCAAGATCAAAAAATCCTATGAATGTCTCTTCATTTTTCGTCAGTCTGCCGCTTTGATACCTTTACCTTTCCTAAAGCCCAACTGGTCGTCCCCTAATAGATCCTCAGTGTTCTCTTTCATTCTTCTTTATATTATTCTTGTCGGCAACTTGGAAGCTTCAGCTGTTAAGCTGACTGTGCGATAATTCTCGCAGTTGTCGACCCTTGCAATGTTAGGAATTGTATGGATGATGTTTTTACGAACGTCTGATTGTATATCGCCACTCTCATACATTCTACACATCAGCCTGAATACTCGATTTATTGTCATTTCCCCCAAAGATGTTAGAAATTCTGATGGATTGATATCTACCCTTTGCTCCTTATTTGCTTATAAGTCTTCTCAACGCTGATTCTAATATGGGAGCCGCTGTCTCTTCGCTGTTGACTCCTATATCCTCTTCTACCACGTCGTCAGATACGTCCTCTCCGTCAATAAGGCCCTCAGTGTACTTTCCATTTATCCGCTCTCTCCTCTGCATTTAACAATGAAATTCCCATTGCACTTTTAATGTTACCGTCCTTGCTTTAATATCACCGAAGAGTATTTTGACTTTTCTATATAATGAGTCAGTAATTCCGTCAATCATTTACTTTTCGATTTCTTCACATTTTTCATACAGCCAATTCTTCTAACTTCCCTGCACTTCGTATTAATTTCATTCCCGAGTGACTGTTTTTCCGTATTCCTGAATTTCCATGAACATTTCTGTACTTCATTCTTTCGTCGATAAAAGGGAGTATTTCTTCTGTTATCCATGGTTTCTTCACAGTTAACTTCTTTGATTTTACATTTTTCTCTCCAATTTCTACTGCAGCCCTGTTTGGAGATGCTCATGCCTCTTCAGCTGAACTTCTTACTGAGCTATTCCTTACCACAGTATCTACAGCCTCAGAGAACTTCAAGAATATCTTTTCATTCTGTAGTACTTTCGTATCCCACTTCCTTGAGCATTGACTCTTCCTGATCAATCTCTTAAACTTCAGGCTGTTTTTCATCATTACTAAATTGTGATCTGAGTCTATATCTACTCCTGTGTACGCCTTGCAATCCAATGTTTTTTTTCGGTATCTCTGCTTGATCATGGTGTATCTAACTGAAATCTTTTTGTATTTCCTGGCACTTTCAAAATCTACCTCCTCCTCTTGTTATTCTTGAATAGGATATTCCCTATTACCATCTGAAATTTATTGCAGAATTCAATTAGTCTTTTTCTTGAAACTTCCTGGAAGATTAAAACTGTGTGCCGGACCGAGACTATAACTCGGGACCTTTGCCTTTTGCAGGCATGTGCTCTACCAACTGAGCTACCCAAGCACGACTCACGCGCCGTCCTCACAGCTTTAATTCCGCCAGTACCTCGTCTCCTATCTTCCAAACTTCACAGAAGCTCTCCTGCGAACCTTGCAGAACCAGCACTCCTGGAAGAAAGGAGTGCTAGTTTTGCAAGGTTCAAAAAAAAAAAAAAAAAAAAAATGTTCAAGTGTGTGTGAAATCTTATGGGACATAACTGCTAAGGTCATCAGTCCCTAAGCTTACACACTACTTAACCTAAATTATCCTAGGGAGAAACACACACATCCATGTCCGAGGTAGGACTCAAACCACCGCCAGGACGAGCCGCACAGACCATGACTGCAGCGCCTTTAGGCCACGTGGCTAATCCCGCGCAGCAATGCAAGGTTCGCAGGGGATGAAGGAGCATAGTGAGGCGAGAAGAAAGACAGAAAGAGGTAGGATGATGAGATTAACAAACAGAGGGAGGAATTTGTGGACACAGAGAGGGGAGAAGAGGTATGTTCAATATATGAATTGAAAGCAAACACAGACAAAGTTGTGGGAATGACCCTAGTCTTCAATAAAAAATAATGGGACAGTTGTGTATTTTATAGTGCAATTTTTAACATAATAAGATCTTTTCCTCCTTGAATTCCTTCAGGCCACCATAGTTGAAATTGCTATTCATAAAACTAGCTACTGCTGAATGATTTGAGCATTCCACCACTTTGCAGGAAATAAAAAATGACTTTGAGTGTTCTCCTCGATCGAATTTGCCATTAATGTGTTTGTCAATGAAATATCCTCCATTTCGTTAATGTGTATCCGTATGTGATGGTTATATAGCATTGTACACTTTTAAGAGCCTACTGGTAACAAAAATTTACATAGTTTTTCTTTGATTTTGGTTCATCAGGAATTGTTGCCAGCAGTACATTTGCAGAAATGTGCAGCATTCAGGCACCTGAGATTTGTACCATGGAATTTTCACAGTAACCGTAGTGAAGTACATATCATGAAGAAATACATATGAGAAATGTAGAGTCTTTTGCATCAATGTCAGTGGAATTAATTTTGCTTCTCACACGATTCCACTCCTTTACTCTCTATGTCCACATCACTATGAATATGTTTCTAATGTTGGGACTTTAATACAGCATCTGTTCTACTTTTTTCATGTTTTACAGACAACACGTTCTCCATAAATAGTGAAAGTGTCATCTATCGTAAGAGAAGGTTTTAGTTCAGATGATAATTAGACACAACAGGAGGAATACTGAAAATAAACAGTTGAGAACTCTTAAGGGATCCTTTTTGGCAAACTTTTCTTGCCACATGAACTTCCTGATTTTGAATCGTCAGAATCTGATAATAGCTGGGTAACTTAGGGCCACTAGTTATGTACTTGCCCCACTTCCGATCTTAACACCACGCAAAGCCATTTGCTGAACACAGTAACACCTACTACAACTACACATAGTACTGTTATGATATCTGCTTTGGTTTTGAGAAGAGAATTAAAGAGAGATATATCCTTAATGATCCAACTAAAAGTGCAATAAATCATGTTTTATTGCCTTAAAACATGATTTTAGGGGTCATTTACATCTTGTCTTTAAGTTTTATGCTAAATCAGGTATTTTTCTAAAGGAGGTCCTACTGAAGTGTGTGGGGAAACATGACGTAAAACTGCAATAATATGTAATTTTATCTAGAATAAACTTAGAATATGCAATGTTAAAATGAAATATATCAGTCTGGCAAAAAAGTTCGTAAATATTACACTTTTAACTGTGTAGGAGTGAAGTAAAAGAATGATTATTTGCTTAAACATCTGGGCTCCACTTACAATGTTATTGCAATAAAAGATCAAAAATGTCATTTGCCTTGTATTTTTCTATTATCAGGGTGTTTATCAAGAGCAATGTTCTCTGAAACGTTTGTGTTATATGTATGGAACTTTCTGTCAACACACTGAAGTGCTCACTATTTCTCTGTTGCGTATGAGGGGACTGCTGTCTAATTACTCATTGTAGAGTAGATTTGATGCACAATCTGGCTCCTGTACACCAGGCTCACATTGTAAGCTACATATGTAAAAGCGCAGTAATTGTCTGACAACATACATGTTTCAAAGCAACAGAACAATAAATAACTTAGAAGCAACATTCATTGCCAGAAAGCAGTAACAACAAATGTTAGGAGAGCTAAGCTCTTGGATTGCTTGTATACTGGCAATGACGGCATGACATTGAGGGTGTGGGAGTAGGTATGTTAGTTACATAAATAACATGCTTATACAGGAAATATTAACACAATATTAGTTTGCTCACTATACAAGATTGAATGTGTCTGGTACCAGAGGGAGACTGACTTAGCTGCTTGGCACACTGTACTTCCACCCCTAAATAGTCCCCCCCTCCCCCAACGCCCAGCTGGGAATCTACGAGAACTGGCTGCTAGCTAGACATCTGGGTCTTATATGAACTGGTGTCAACAGTTTTGGAGCTCTAAGGGTGTCCCGGCTAGGTGATGGTGGTGTAGGCATTGGTACTGTATGCAGCTCACTGCACTCGCTTGTGGCATTTGATGACAAAGAATAGTGATCCTGTTTTTCTAAGCTGTCGGCAGGTAACAAGAAGCTGACTGCAAGCTGTTAAGTGACACTAATGTAGTTTTGGGCAAGACATGGGCGAGATGTTGCCTCAATGAAGTGCCACTTTTGCTTGATCCATTATCTGTAAATTGATTGGAGATTGTGCTTTGTGACCATAAATTGATTTTACAGGACGAGTACTTACCTCTATTCAGTTTTCTTTCTCTACTTTTAAGACGTTTATCTTAGACTGCGAAACTACACACATATTCTTTAACTTTGAAAGATCTAGTGTGTATTCTGGAGGTTGCATGTGTCCACTTTCTTTGGATTTGTATATAATAGTTTGGATGAGGTGCAGTTGTTCCCATTTTTGATGCCCCTATCTGATATCTGTTGCGGTTTTGCATAAATGTCCTGCCTAATTGTCCAGCAGTTATTTCAGTCCCCAAGCTAAGCAGTCCTGCACATAAGTTGAGTTCCGATTATGACAATGGAAGAAGTCAGTGTCTAGTATGGACTCAGAAACTTCAGCCAGTTCCAAAGTCCATGTCTGCCGTAATATCACATATTCACTGTAATTGGAAATAGGTGAACTGCTAGCTGTGGTAAGTAATCTATGTGTCAGAGTCCCCCTTTGTTGCTGTGTTGTTACGAGTAAGCTGTTCATGTCAGAATCACAGTCCACCAGATATGTTCAAGGCAAATTATTTGTCATGTATGTCGTCGTTGGGAGCCTTTAAAAACAGTGTATTGGCCATGAGTGAGCACAGTGCTTATGATCCCTGTTGTTTGACAGTAACCACTCATGAGGGAACTACCAAATGGCTGCTGATTTGTTCTGACAGCTGGTTTTGATGTTTTATTGGCACCATGAGCGCGTTGATCAGTAAGTGCTTGTAAGTTTCTTTGCAGCCAGCCACACCGTTTACATGTGCATAAACACAAGATGTAATGCACTTCACAGCCTGTAGTAGCCGAGCATGACAATATCGCACTTGGCCTCCCACAGTCGTTATCCGAAAAATGCAGTGATGTTAAAGCAAACAAGTACAGTGGTAACTAAGGAAAATGCAGTTACGCATATAATATCAAGTTGTTCAGAAAATGCTTGTAAAATATCACGATAAAAACTTACAATAAACCGACTGAAGCGCCCTCACCCCCAGGTGCAGTAATACTGTGGGCGACTAATACATCGAGGCAGCTCTGGTACCAGTACATGGGCGATCATTGCTTCATGTACCATTTTTTACCGTCTTGGGATGTAGAGCTGTGAAACAGTAGTGTCTTCTTGTGTGCCACAGCCTCTTATCTTGTATGCCTTCTTGGTAATCTGTTGTTTGAGTGCATCCAAACTGTGTCGCAAAGTCCTAAGTCACTCGTAAACTATCGGTTGGTGTTCCTGTTTAACGACTGTGGCTGCCGTCATGGTAACATCATCTTGGGATTTACATCATTGACCACACATTTTCGTGCAGATGCAGACAGTAGACCTCATCTGCAACTTCTATTTGTGAAATCTTTTCATTTTTTTCGCATGTTATAACTGCTGTTTTAACTGGTAGCGACAGCTAGATGAATAAGATATGACATTGTTATCTCTTATTGATCATCAGTAGCACGTATGTGGTACCAATAATTGTCACTAAAATCATCATTGTTTCAGAAAAACACGGGAGAACTGCAGGATATCAGTAACGTCCTGCCCAATCTCTCTTCTGACAGCTATATCAAAATTTTTTGAGAAAGTAATGTATTCAAGAATAGCCTCCCATATTTGTAAAAATAAAGTACTAACAAAATGTCAGTTTTGTTTTCAGAAAGGCTTTTCTACAGAAAATGCTATATACGCTTTCACTGATCAAATATTAAATGCTCTGAATAACCGGACATCACCCATTGGTATTTTTTGTGATCTCTCAAAGGCCTTTGATTGTGTAAATCATGGAATTCTTTTAGATAAGCTACATCATTATGGTTTGAGGGGGGCAGTGCACAAATGGTTTAATTCATACTTAACTGGAAGAATGCAGAAAGTTGAAATAAGTGGTTCATGTAATGTTAAAACAACAGCTGATTCCTCAAACTGGGGGGGGGGGGGGGGGGGGCTATCAAGTATGGGGTCTCACAGGGTTCAGTCTTAGGTCCTTTACTGTTCTTGATGTACATTAGTGACTTACCATTCCACATTGATGAAGATGCAAAGTTAGTTCTTTTTGCTGATGATACAAGTATAGTAATAACATCCAAAAACCAAGAACTAAGTGATGTAACTGTAAATGATGTTTTTCACAAAATTATTGAGTGGTTCTCAACAAACTGACTCTCTTTAAATTTTGATAAAACACAGTATATACAGTTCCGTACTGTAAATGGCACAACTCCAGTAATAAATATAGACTTTGAACAGAAGTCTGTAGCTAAGGTAGAATTTTCAAAATTTTTAGGTGTGTCCATTGATGAGAGGTTAAACTGGAGGCAACACATTGATGGTCTGCTGAAACGTCTGAGTTCAGCTACATATGCTATTAGGGTTATTGCAAATTTTGGTGACAAGAATCTCAGTAAATTAGCTTACTCTGCCTACTTTCATTCACTGCTTTCATATGGCATCTTATTCTGGGGTAATTCATCGTTGAGTAGAAAAGTATTCATTGCTCAAAAACGTGTAATCGGAATAATTGCTGGAGCCCACCCATGGTCATCCTGCAGACATCTATTCAAGGATCTAGGGATCCTCACAATAACCTCACAGTATATATATTCGCTTATGAAATTTGTTGAGACTTTGGCACAGAAAGGGGTAAATTATGCTGCCACAAAAGTCTTTAGCCACCTACCAATCAGCATCAAAAGCCTGACAGATAGCCAACCAACACTTAAAAATAAATTAAAAGAATTTCTAGATGACAACTCCTTCTACTCATTGGCTGAATTTTTAGATATAAATTAAGGGGAAAAAAACTTAAACATTAGTGTCATGCAATATTTTGTGTAATGAAATATCTCGTACAGACATCTTTTATTAACCTGACACGTTCCACATCATTACGAAGTGTCGTATGCATGATCTATGGAACAAGTATTAATCTAATCTAATCTAATCTCTAATCTAATCCACGATATTTCGGCGCAGAGTCTTCTGGCCATCTTCAGGTGAGTGCCAGGTGAGTGCATGCGCTATGTCACCTCAGTACGTCTTTAAATAGCTCAGCACGTACTCGCCAGTATTACTACAGTGGCACTCACCTGAAGATGGCCAGAAGACTCTGCGCTGAAATATCGTGGCAGGACGTTACTGATATCCGGCAGTTCTCCCATGTTTTAATGGAACAATCAGTACACCAGGAAAGCTTTAAACATCACAATATCATCATTGCTTTACACTTGTTGAATGCATTGATACTGTGATTTGCAAAAACTCTTAATAAGGTGGTCTATGGATTCTGGCACCTATTTTGCACAGGCAAATTTAGAATAATGACAGACACTAAAATCAGTACATGTGAATCCAAGATTAGATTAGATTAATAATTGTTCCATAGATCATGAATACGACACTTCATAATGATGTGGAACGTGTCAGGTTAATAAAAGATATCTGTACAAGATATTACATTACACAAAATATTGTATCACACTAATGTTTAAGTTGTTGTTGTGTTTTATCCCTTAATTTATATCTAAAAATTCCGCCAATGAGGAGAAGGAGTTGTTATCTAGAAATTCTTTTAATTTATTTTTAAATGTTAGTTGGCTATCTGTCAGGCTTTTGATGCTGTTTGGTTTGTGACCAAAGACTTTTGTGGCAGCATAATTTACCCCTTCCTGTGCCAAAGTCAGATTTAACCCTGCATAGTGAAGATCATCCTTTCTCCTGGTGTTATAGCTACGTACACTGCTATTACTTTTGAACTGGGTTGGATTATTAACAACAAATTTCATAAGTGAATATATATACTGTGAGGTTACTGTGAGGTTCCCTAGATCCTTAAATAGATGTCTGCAGGATGACTGTGGGTGGGCTCGAGCAATTGTTCTGATGACACGTTTTTGAGCAACGAGTACTTTTCTACTCAACAATGAAATACCCCAGAATATGATGCCATACGAAAGCAGTGAATGGAAGTAGGCATAGTAAGCTAATTAACTGAGATTCTTAGCACCAAAATTTGCAATAACTCTAATAGCATACGTAGCTGAACTTAGACGTTTCAGCAGACCATCAATGTGTTGCTTCCAGTTGAACCTCAAGGCATTCGTTGTTAGTATAAACTGCATTTCGTCACTTAAAACACTGCTTGTGGTAAAAGTAAGTTACAGCATATATAACCATTTTGCTGGTTACTGTGGGAAATATGGAGATATTTCCACTTTGGTTTGCAATGCGATTGAGACACTGCATGTTCTGGGTAAAATTATTGTCGCCGAAACGAGCAATGCCGAACTTTGCGGAAATATTTGTCCTTCACTATTTGAAGAGGCTTGAAAGTTAAAGTCACTGTTTACGCTGTATTTGGCTGCATGGTGCTGTCTGAACTGCTGTTTCGGCGTAACATTTTCTGTTGTTTATCCACTGCTGATTCACTTTGAGGTTATTGCCTTTTTGTCTCCATTTTGCTTCTCAGGGTCACTGGTTTGTGGGTACGTTAGCCACAATAAATAGCAGGCGTATAGAAACGGCGAACAAGAAGAAAATTTATTTACAGTACATTTTGAAAATATACACACAATATTCACTAGCGCACTGTACACAAAGTGGATCTGCCCGTGACTAACTTAGCTGCTTGGCACAAACAGTCCCTGGATGCAGCGAATCCATCAAACAATCTACACTGTACTCGAAGTACTTTTGCTCCCACAATGGAATCTTTTTATGCTGTATTCTATATTCGAGATTTATATACCTTGTGGATGTTTCAGTTTTCCTCTTGTGTCGCCTTTGGTATACAGACGTTCATACCATACTTCAATGTTCTTCTTGTAAAATATGACCCAATGCTATCTGATGGCAAAGTATGACCAATCGCCGAACACTTAATTCACTGCACCAGCTATGGTTAGCCAGAAACACTGTGCAGTCAAAAGAGCGTTGTAGAGCCATCAGTTTAATTTTCGTTTTCCTCTTCCTCAACACAGAGAGACTAGAAACTGTCATTAAATGGCGTTATTATTCTAATATGCAATAAATATGCGAGATTCATCTCCTTCATCTCTGGATAGTAGGAAAATGGCATCCAGTCTGGAGTCTGCAGTTCGAATGCCATATTTAGACTACCATACTGAAACGTATTTCTCCTTGAAAAGATTGCATCTCCTTTTTTGAAGAACAACCTACAGTATTTACGACAGTAGATGAGTACTTTCTAGTACGGTGTATATAGGCCTATATTTGGTAGCTTAAAATGAAAAAAAGTATTTCATCCAATGATGTGCGATAGTAATATTTTTTCAGGTCCCCTGATTTTAAAAACACGAAAATATAATTATTGTTTAAAAACTATTAAAACAGAAGCACTTTGCATTGTACTTGTAGTTGTTTCTCAAAGGTATGGTATATCATTCTGCTGCTGCTTCGTTGCACCAGATTTTCGTCAACTAAGGCCGTCTTTACACAAGTGTATAAAAATGTTATCGGTTGCTTGATAGAATACTGACAGTTTGACACTATTTTTGCTTCTTGGTATGTTCCTGACTTTTATTACGATGTACACTTGGGTTCATCATAGCACCGCTATTGTCGAAATAGAAGCGAACGGTGACGCAAGAAAGATGACATTTTTACTAAATGGAATTCATATAAAACAGAGTATAAAAGATAACAGTGAGATTAAAGCTCATAAGACAAGTAAACAATTACAGGTTTCCGAGACCATGCTCAGTAACGAATAACTAAATTTTATTAAGTTCGCTTCTGTCTGACAAGATGTGCGTTAAGTTGGCATGAGCAACTCAATTGCGTACGCACGTGCTGCTCCCTACTTGATAGGTGTCGATAGTTGCATGTTGATGTTTGTTGGGGAAGGGTCGTGATAGATATTAAAAATGGTAAGGTGGTGATTAACAACCCAAATATTTGTATCGCCAGTGTGTGTTCGCCGGTTTATCATGAGATATTTCCATGAGAATCAAATCTGCATTGACTGTACAGCTAAGTTTGCTTAGCTCATCAAAATATGAGTGGCAATGTGTGCAATTGTGTTTGATAATCTCTCCCGTCAGGGAAAAGGTTTTCTATTCGATAATCATGAACAACATATTTCAAAAATTTTATTGATTATTCTAGTTTCTAGAGGGCGTGGTTCAGAGACATGCAGTTAGGTGTTTTTTTTAAGTGGATCATAGGAGAAATATTTACAAATAGTTCACGAGAAACATATCACCTATTTGTACCTATGTGTGATAACAAAGTTATGAAACATTCTGTTTGATTGTTATTGCCAGAGGCAATGTAACAAAGTAATAATTTTTCTGTGTCGTGCTCAGAAAATTATGTTTTCGTGACTGTAGCAGACGTTCGATGTACGGTAATTGTTGTAAATAAGATAGAGAGTTTGAAGTTCGTTACAATATGCTGTGCAGCTATTTTTACTTTTTGACACAATTTAATGAAATTAGGGTTACACACTAGGCATTAATTAGGCCTACAACGTCAGTTCCATGTCTATACAATTTTTTTTGTTTCGTAGCAGTAATAAGTCGACGAAGTTTGCAACATTAACGTGTCGGCAGTATTTCATTGTCTGGAGTGACTGTAATAAGCTATAGATTATAGTTTGATTGGAATTTGTTATAAAAATTATGCTAGCTCCTTCGAAATGTCGTCTCGTGTGATGTAAACAAAATAATGCTACAAATGATCATAAGGATCTGATAAGACTTGTAATGTCTTTTTGAGGATATGAATTAACAAGTCAATTAGTATTCAAATTCCTGAAGAAGCGAGGTGTAAAAGAGTACTATGGGCAGTAAGGAATACTTAAGTCGGCGTATTGCTCGCACTTTGTTCTAAAGATTTATGAAATGTGAGCTAGAGTTATTTGCATTTCCTTAACAAAAAGACAACCAATTAGCCAGAAGGATTGTGGTAAACTGTGATTACGTTGTAACCGAAATTTTCTTATGAACGTCAACGTTGTCAGTAATTGCCCATTGCTTATCTTCCTTACACACACTCTCGGTTTTGGTTTCACATATACGTGTCATAAACACAGATTACCTCACAATAAATTGAAAGCTCTGTCTGTTATTTATGGAAAATCAGGGTAGTAGTACATACTTTGCGATGAGATGTGGCTCATAGGCTTTTTGAGTGTCAGAGCATGCAACCTCCTGTGAGGACTGCTTATATTTTCGCAAATGTGTAAGTTGCAGTTAACGATGGCCTATGTGTAATACGTGTTGCCGATTAGTTTCTTGTGGTAATCATTTTGGATTACAGGGAGGAGGAAACAAGTCTCCTCTAGATATTAATGTTAGAATTGCAATAGAGACTTAAAGATACCCTTGTACCATTGTCTGTGTCATTGCTTGTGTATGTAATGCTATTAGCTTTAGAGCCTTACTGTATGACAAATTGATCGCTGTTCTTTCATTCAGTCCGTCGCAGAATTCCTGAAAGGTCTTCCATCCTATGATGAAAACAATTTTGCACGGTTCCACACAGACAGTGGAAGTCGTACTTGCGTGAAACGTCCATCAGTTTATTTACCAACAAAAGATTATCCATCTGAACAAAGTAAGTAGTGTTAGCTTCTTTATATTTGTGAATAAATCTACTTGTGGGAGTGAATAATATTAAACTTCTTTATTGCAGTTATAGTAACAGAAAAAACAAACATCCTGTTAAGGTACCTGCACCAGCAATGGGACAAAAAGGTAAGTTATCTCTAACATAACTCATACACTGAGGTCTCTTCTTCCCCGCTTTGCCTGGTTCAATACTCTTTAACTAAACCAGTTTTCTTGAGTGTCAGTTTAACAGAAAGTTGGCTAAGTTCTTTGGCTTATTAATTAAATAACACTGTAATACTTTTGCAAGTATTCAAACCAATTGCAGAAATCTATCAGTGAATACAAAATTTATCTAGTAAAATGCATATTTAATGTTTTTAAAGAAGGCAAAAGTTCAAAAAAAAATTTTGATAAATGAGACTATACAACAATTCCTATGAACCTTGGGAATTTGAAATTGCCAGCTTTGACTAAAGCATGTGAAGTAATTCTTCAGATAGTTGCTTGCATGAAGAATGGTAAATGCAATATTATTTGGTAACTATACAGAGCAGTCCTCAAATACTGATTGCAAGTTGGAGGTTGTGCTAACTAGCACTTTTTTCCATTTCTGTTGTTTCACTCATAAAAGGTAAATTATCAGTTAGCTCCTGAAGATATTGTTTACTGATTCTCTGTGGAATTATGTAGGACTTTTGAAGGAATCTCGTCAAAAAATCCATACATTATATTGTGCATATAGTTTCATATTAATCTCTGTGTGACTGTTATTGATTGGCTATATTCCAGTACATGGTGTATGTGGTAACTTACACATAGTGTTACTTCATTTTCCTGATTTCCAGTAAATGTTGTCCACGAACATTTTCAGTGTGGGCTGGGCTATGACAAGGATGAGATTCAGTAAAGTGCATGTACAAGAAACTCCTGTTTTGGAGATGTTTGTATCAAATCCCTGTTTGATATTGTTTCCTTAGTGATGGAAATATGTACGAAGAGGGGTTGGGAGGGGGCAGCAAGAATACCTCCATGGAATTTGTGAATCCATTGAAAGTCATCTCAGATGGAAAGTGAAATAAGATGGTGTACATAATAAAAACAGGAATAAGTGCACACACGTTGAGTGATCTATAGTATTCACAAAAGTGGAAAATTAAGAAATAAAGACCAGTAACTTGGTGTAAGATTTGCTGTGTTACTAGATGTAAATACTGGTATGTAATGTAAATACTGGTTTGTAATGTAATGTATGCATTTTTAAATGAGGCTATTTCCAACAAATTACACATTCAGCTGACAAAAAACTTTCCTGGGCCTGGTAACCTGTATAAAGTCATTGTCACAAAAGTTTGCTAGTAACATACAAAATAGAAAAGTGAAATATCCATTATTTTTATAGGGTGAAGATAATGTATGGTGTGTTGTTGCTACCAAGTTGTTGTGTATATGCAGGACACACTTCAGGCATACATGGTGAAAGATTAACTATAAAATGCCACTTGTTTATGATTCCCCTAAAATTCTGCATCCTGTTGTTGGTTGCAAAGTACAAATCTGTTGATTTTGATTCTATTCCTATTTGAGTAGGGTCTGAAAATTAGTGACTCTAAATGATTTTCAAATACCTGTCGTTGTTTGAAAACAAATCTACAGTTATGAAGCTACAATTCAGGACAATAACATGGCATTTATTATTTCACAATGTGAGCAGCATTCTTCTACCATGCAGTGGTCTGCATTGAGACGACATTCTGTTATCAGTAGAGAAATTGTTAGAGTCAGTGCTTCTCATTGGCTACTGCATAGTATCACGTTTGGCTACGATGACTGTCAACAAATTGCCAACATCAGCACGCAATTGAAGAGCTGCTGACACTGTAAGTGCACTTAGTTCCAACATTTTCTGCAGTGTCAAGTTAACAATGAGCACCTCTCTCTCTCTCTCTCTCTCTCTCTCTGTCACAAAATTGCTATCAAACTGTGGGCTTATTTGCTTACCAGTTCCTTAAAAATTTTGACAGTGAGTAATGTTACATATTTGGCACTATGTAACACCCATTAACTTTCACTGTAACCACACATTTCAAACATTTAATCAGATTCATCAGGTGAGATGATGCTAAGGAACACAGGACTCTCATATGGGAGGAGCACTGTCAGAATTCCCATTCCAAGTTAGGTGTTCTAGGGTTCTTCTAAATTAAGGCAAATGCTAAAATGGTTCTTTTGAGAAGCACATTGCTGATTCCTTTGCCCATCCTTGACACATCAAAACTTGTGCTGTCTCATTAATCACCATACCCTCAATAGAACGTTCCAAAATCTAGTCGAAATTTCTTTCTTGTTTTCATACTCACTGTACGCATTTCGCAAGTTTTATCTTTCACATAAAGAGGATTATACTTTACTGGAACAGCTATGACAGTTTTGTGTATTGGTAAACATAAATCTTTTGTTGTATTGTCGTCCATTCTAGATACCCAATTTTTCAGTCTTTTTCCTCATCTTCATTTTTTAATTCTGTATCAGTTTTCTGTTTCCTTCTATTCATGTTCACCAAAGTATCATTTTATTTGCACACATGCATTGCCCAGTAACCTGTCAAGACCATTCTGCAGTTCTTCAAAGTCTTCCTTACTTTGTCAGCAGATATTGTTAAGGAGTGCCCACTTTGAATATTTGATGATGATCTAAAGACTCTGATCATCAAGTGAGTCAACATGCTGTGGACTGATTGTCACATTCAAAATACGGTGGGTGCAGCATGTCACATGTAGAAAAAGTACTATATTGTCCACTCTTAGTTGAATTTTTAAATCGCATCCACTTTTATTGTTTTTGCTGTTTCTCATTATCTCTGAATGCTGTGATGGCTGTCCATTATGAGAATACTGTGATTTTCCACACAGGAAGGCTCTGAATATTGGTACTATAGAAAAGTTGTTACTACCAGGCATTGAGGCGACCACCACCAACATCTCAGACGTGTTATTGGTTTCTAATTTGATATATTTTAGTTACAATGCTGTGCGTGACTAGAAAACAATTCCTTAGGATAAAGTTAATTTGCTCACGTATTAATAAGCAACTTTACAGAAATACATTATATGTATACACCTTAACATTGGTACTGCTGATAGTTACAGGAGAACTTATTAATGTAGATTAAATAAAGAAATTGTAGAAACAGTCATATTCCACCTTGTACCAGTGGACTGTTAAAAAAATGTGGACGGTCAGTCCCAAACCAGCCATTAGGCTGTAGTCGGTCTGCCCCATTATTTCTTATTTTAATATTCATTTTCTTTTCCCATAAGCTTTCTGATTTTGGTGTTGTGCTTGTTGATTTGTTTTTAAACTGAGTGTACTGCAGGTTTCCAATACAATCATTTGCATTATTATTTTTCCTTCCTTTTTGGAAGATATTGTTGAGAAATGCAGAATGTTGTATTCAGTGCAATATTGGCCTATAGTGATACGGAAGAAAGGAAAAAAAAAATCTGTTACAAATTTTTTGGTGGTACAGGGGTGTAGCAAGATCACAACTACATTTTCTATTTTCACTTTCTTCTCTTAGGGATAAGGCAGCAATCAAACTATGGAGTACAATAGGTGAGAGATAATCTGTTCAGACCGTGGTAAGTTCCGATTGAACTAGTCACAGGGTTGTGAGAGAGTAATCAGCAAGTGTTATTCATTTAACCAGTAAGCAGATAAAAAAGAAAAAAAAAATACTTACAATAAGACAACACAGAATGAAAGAATAAATTGGTGTAAACAGGAGAGGACCTGTAAAGGAATGATGATTGTCTGAAAGTGGATTAAAATGGATTTGGTGACATTCTAAAGTGTAAGAGTGCTGCCCCTTCTTTCTTTCTTAATCATAGGTCCTGGGTTGCAAACAATGTCTTGTTGCAGACAGTCTTCTATTCCATTTTTCCCCTCATACACTTGTGCATCCACACTCAGTAATTCAAGAGGAGCAATTCCAGTTTCATGTAAATATTCAAGTATGTCAATTACAATTTTAGAGGGCAATTGAGTTTTAAGATTAATATTATTTTCATGGTGTACAAAGAAGGATTAATGACAGCCTCTAGTTAAGCACACTTTTAAATCTAGCTCAAAGCAACCATTCCATTATTCTTTCTCAACAGCTGCAAAAATAAATAAATAAATAAAGAAAAAAATTAAATTGCAAGCTTTCCTACTTTCCATGCAAACTTCAGCAAACAGCATGTGTGCGTGTGTGTGTGTGTGTGTGTGTGTGTGTGTGTGTGTGTGTACAGTATCTTTTGGATGGGTTTTGTATTACAGGGTGTAATTTTAAAACTTAAATTTACACTGATGGAAAAAATCACACAAAAAAATAATTAATGTAGAGTAATGAAATTTTGGAAATAATTTTGTCTAGGTAACATATTTAAGTGATTATTATTGCAAGATCAGAGGTTAATTTAAGTGCAAGATAAGCCATTGCAAATGTGAAATGCTTGTATGTTAATAACCAGTGTGACTGCCACGATGTTGAATGCAAGCGTGCAAATGTGCATGCATAATAACCAGTGTGACTGCCACGATGTTGAATGCAAGCATGCAAATGTGCATGCATTGTGTTGTACAGATACCAGATGTCAGTTTGTGGGGTGGAGTTCCATACCTGTTGCACTTGGTTGGTCAGTACAGGGCAGTTAATGCTGGTTGTGGATGAAGTTAGAGTTGTCTTATAACATCCAATATGTGCTCGATTGGAGACAGGTCTGTTGATGGAACAGGCCAATGCAACATGTTGGGATGGTGTAGAGGATAATTTCACAAAGATTTGTGTTGTGGATTGATATTATCATACTTCATAACGTGCCTACAAGTCATTGTTGAAGCTAAAATTTGTTAGTTCATGGTTCTGAAATATTTATTACTTTGGCTTAAGGATTTGAGAAATGAGAAATCAAGTAATAATTTGAATCTGTTCTTGCTTCATTTTGTATCACTTGGAAAAAAAAATCATTAATTTGCTTCCAGGCTTCACAAAAGAAGAGGGACCATGTCTCAGTTGAAACGTCTGATGACTCAGTAGCTAGGAAAAGACCGCGCTTGGATCCGGCGTCTATGAGCAGCTCTCCTTAAAATCACTAGAACTCAGTACCTCACTTGTGTTCCATATCTTCCAGCCAATCAAAACATGTGCCAGATGCTGGAGTGGTAAATGACGATTGACTACTACCTTATTTGTGGTTCATTTTACAGTGATAACTTTTTGAACATAATTTTTCTGTTTAAAAAACTTGTTTTGTGGTTTAATTGAGGGAGTGAAATGATAAAAATTGTATGTGAGGTGTTTAAATGTTGTTGCACTTACTCATATGACTTTGTGTACTTTAATTCATTAATTGAATTGAAAATTAGGGTTTCATAGTGTTGTTATTTCTTTAACTGGAATGATTCAGATCACTTAACAGAGAACTTACATATTGCATGTATTGAATAAACTGTTGTGATCACTGTTAAGTTGCTTGTATATATAATTTATTTAGTCATATTTGCAGATATGTGCATCAGTGGCTGCTTTTGTGTGTGACACAGTTCTGTTGTAAGCTGTTTACCTGTATTTTGTGGTGATAACTGCTGTGAACTTGAGGATTTTAACTCCACGGGGGTTTCATTTTGTTTTATTGTGAAAAATGTATTCATTTACTACTTGTACAGTGTATGAACAGCATAAAAATCTGTGTAATACCTCTTCATAGTTCTACCAGTGAAACACACATTCTTCTTATTAGCATAAGTTCTGACAACTACAAAATCGTTAATTAAATTACAAATTTGGAACTCAATGTACCCTGTATTCAAAGTAAGGGTAATATCTCTATTTCTGTTGTAGTTAAAGTGTATATTGTAAAGAGCAGTCCTTTGTTGATATAGAATATCTACTGTGGACTATACCGCTGTAGCAATGCCAAATAAGTCTTCACAAATGCTTCTGTCTAAATTCACTTGTGAACCCGTCTAAAAGTAATTTCTTCCCATCTTTCAAACAAATTAGGACTATCAGCAATGTAATATTGTTTTGATATTTTATTCACAAACGTTTTTTATATAGAGCTTGTTAGATGTAATATAAGTTAATTGACACTTATTGATATATGTAACGGAATTGCCACAGCTGGGGTGTAAGAAATTTGTGTATATTTAAAGAAAGAAAGCGGTTGATACCAATGTATCATAAATAAACTGAGACATAGTTCTTCTAAATTTTCTTTAACTTTATTATATTGATTTCAACATTAAAAGTACACTCCCCTCCTCCCCCCCCCACCTCTCTCTCTCTCTCTCTCTCTCTCTCTCTCTCTCTCACACACACACACACACACACACACACACACACACACACACACACACAATATACTTATATTATTATGTAGTTAAAATGGGGGAGGGTATTTATAGGTAGAATGACTTCTTCCAATTCAGATCCTCTGCATATGAATTTCCTTTCTATTCCTGAAATTTAATAATTGAATAGCCTGTTCTTTCCAGGATGACAGCAGATCAAATTACCATCCACCATCAAGATTTAGGCATTCCATGATTTTCTTGACTTCTTTATGGGGAATGTAGTAGTTGTTTCTGCGAAAGGATGTATCTGATTTCCTTCCCTGTCTTATCCCAGTTCCAGCTCATGGGTCAGTCTCCAGTGAGGTAGGCAAAGGGACATCAAGCCTTCATCTTCATTTTTTTTCTAGCCTCTTATTGCCAAGAGACATACATAAGTGATGATATAGCTTTTGGAACTAGCTGTCTCCCAACACTGTCTCGTCATCCTATTACACACCAATAGGACTACTTGTTGAGTGGGAGGATGGCTTTTGTTTTCTCAAGGCTTTCTCTTTATGCTTTTGTGATTCCTCCCTCTTCAGTCTCCTCCAGTGGGCTCACAGCAGTTACATGAATGTATGATTTACAAACATAGCCTTAAACCTTCTCAGCACTAGTTTCCATGTCGTGCTAGAAGCCTCAATTTCTGTCTGTCCTATTCCGCCTCAGGTGCGCAGGTAATGCCTAGGTAAGGACCTGCACATCCCAGATTTCCCAAATTGTGGAGTGGTCAGTAAACTCTCGGCATGCTTCAGTGATTACTGTCCACAGCTCACGGTCGTGCTCTTGCTTCCCGAGCACTGGGTCCCAGGTTCGATTCCTGGCGGGGTCAGGAATTTTCACCTGCCTCGATATGACTGGGTGTTTGTGTTGTCCTCATCTTTTCGTCATCATTCATGAAAGTGCCAAGATTGGACTGAGTAAAGGTTGGGAATTTGTACAGGTGCTGATAACCGTGCAGTTGAGTGCCCCACAGTTCGTATCATCATCAATGATTAATGTGGGATGTGTGTTGGAATGTATTGTGTACTGGGCAGTGGATTTAACGGCCCAGATCAAAACGCCAGTAAAAACTTTTCTAATTAAAAACGTCATCCTAATGGTGTGCTACCTGCTGAGTGGGAGGATGGCCTTTGTTTTCTCAAGGCTTATCCAGGAAAGTGAGTTCTGGGTGCACGATAAACATTAATATTAGTAACACCACATGGGAACAAAGTTGTTCTTACTGCTGACTCTCACACTCCTTAAAGAAAACTCACACTCCTTACAGAAAGGTTGGACCATCAAGAAGTGCTAAAACTTGTATGACAGAGAGGTTTGAGGGCCAGTTCTCACGGAAAAAGAAATGAGAAGAGCAGAAGGGTATAGTTTTGTCAGAATGCATTGATAGTAGTTGAGAGAGGGAGGGATGTACTTTTGTCTGCAGATGATGCACTTGAAAAAAGTTGATATCCATGTGCTAGGTAACTATTCTCCACAGAAAAGCTGACCATTTTAGGGATAAGGGTAAGAGTGGAGTGTGTTATTTATCAGGAACATTTACCACACCTCTGTCAACTTGAAGGTAATTGCTGTAGACATAAGTGTTGCCAAAAATCATCATACGCACAGTGTACTACCTACTGGGTGATACTGATATAGATCATGTGCTCTATCAGGGCTTCAATTTTTTAGTCACATCACATCAGAAATGTCTTCTGAATAGAGGTCAAGCAGCCCATTGCATGTCAGCCTAAGGGTTTCCCGTGGCCATTGGCATTTCCTTTGGTTTTATTGCTGTCCCAGATAATGCAGAATGCGGAGTGGACAATATCACTGAAGCAACCACTTTTCTTTACAGAAGAGACCCAAAAAAGACGTGTGAAAATTGGTATTCAGTGCACACTGAACTTGATGCTGTACAGTAGGTTAGCTGTGAGCAAACAGAACTGTTCAAGTCTGGGTTTGTAGTATTGAGAATGTGATCCACTGTGGTGCCATACACTCCATTCCGAAGGCCTTCAAATGCCGTAAGAGGCCAGTCTCCCAGTAAAAAAAAAACAGATGGTGTACGGTAATGACGTACAGGCAGGTAACATGGTGAAGATTCAAGACCAGACCATTAGGGGAGAAAATTTTTGAACTCATAACTGGAATCAATCCAGATCGCAATTTTTTTTATTGTTTATTTTTGTGGCATGGTAAACAGTTTCAGTAGTACATAGACCAACATCAGACCAATAATATCTCCATTGGTGACACGGAGACAATGCACATAGCTGTTTAAGTACAAGAAGCACTTGTCAGCTTCTGAGCTGGTGACAACTGGTACGTCTTGTACTTAATATGGCTCCGCACTTCTCCACACATCATCATTGGAGCATTACTAGAGTGATGATGGTGTGTGTGAAACTGAAATATTAAAATACCATAAAAATAAAAGCTATTTGCGTTGTGGACTGATGGGTTTTGTTATATGAGGGACCCCAACATCCTTTCGGGTGGTGAGGGCACAGGAACACTGTTAATCATTCAGAGCTATTTGCAAGAGAATGGGAACTTTTGGAGGATCTGTGATAAGGCAGGCTGAAAATTCTCTCTGATATAATAAAGGATAGGATTGTTTTATTTTCTTCAGTTGACATAGTGCAGTGGGTAATTCCTTCTGTGAAAGTAACATCTGAAGCTTATAAACTTCTGTCACAAAGAAGCTCTAGGGTGTGCCCAGTTGGACTTCAGGTCAGACAGGTGAGAACAATGCAGTTTTTAGGGTAACTGAAAAATGCCTTATCTACTGTTACAGATACAGCCCCAGGATCAGATGCTATTATGTATCGCATGTAATGTGAGTTGGGTAAAGAATCAAAAGTCATCCTTGGTCTTCCTAACTGGTTGTGGTAAGAAGATGTACAACCAGGTACAGTTAGGGAATCCATTATAATACCCCACCAATATCCTACCACTTTTACTCCAGCCTATGCAGCTTCACCCTTAACATCATAGCCAAAGCAGACATCACTTAAGTGGAAAGCTAGAAAGTGAGTAGAAGTCTGCTATCTTGAAGACTGACCACATTGTTATAGAAAATTAATAGACTGCATTGACTAACCATAACAGTATGAACTCTGCTCTGTATGTGAACTGGTCATGTTAATATCTGTCCCACAAATTTTGTAGCAATTGGAAATGGGCTGTAACTAATTTGAGCCTTGAGGTTTAGCATTGGATGTAGCTCTCAAAATTCTTCGACCTCATATACAATAGCTAGGCTTGTCAGATGCCCTACTGGTATGTGTAAGTTGCCTGGGTTAAAGATTATTGGATGTGGTAGGTTCGCATGGGTTAAAACATACTGGGGTTGCTGGACTGAGCAAAGTCAGGCAGTGTATTTAAAATGTGGGGCGTGGCTAACTCATAACTTGCTACACAAAATTGGGTTAAAACAAAAATTTGCCTCATAAAGATTTGACTGTTACTGTGGCACTCTGTATACCTGTAGTCATTGTATAAACTGCTGTATGCTTAGAACTGATGACAGGCTACTAGCACTGGAAGCAGAATTAAATAACAGCACTGGGTGTATAGGAAGAAAGAAAGAGGGTCTGGTGAAGTGGCAGTCCTTCACTATAGATATGACTGAACAAGATTGATAGGAGTTGTTGTACCATTAACAAAAAAATTAAAAAGCATATTGTTAGAATGTAACAGAGTTGCAAGAATAGTGTTGAAAACAAATAACAGATTCTCACTGGAAATTCTAAGAGTTTTTGCTGCAGCAACCTTACACCATGATGAAGTTGAAGAACTTTATCGAGAGTTACAGGAACTGTTAAACAAAAGCAATTCATGCTATAGAATATGAGAGGCCGACTTAGTGTGCAAAAGCGCAACCAAAGTTGTAAAATAACTTTTCAGTAGGGATTTGGTACCAGTAATAATAGAGAGGACAGGCTAGTTGAAGTCACTGAGAAGGCTGAAATATGCATCCTACATTATTCAAGAAAAACCCAGGCCGAAAATGGACATGTAAAGAGCTAAACAAAATCAAGAAATGAGATTTAGGGCTATTAGAAGAAGTAATTAAATGCATGCATGGTGTCTGTTCATTTGGGCATTTCCACAAGAACAGATACCATGCAATTCATATAATTGATTCGCCATGATGATAAAGGAATCGACAACTTTCAGTGTGGATGTACATTTACGTTTGACTTGTAGTGGCACTCTAAAGTTTATGAGAATTGAAGACATAGATGGAGACTGCAGATAGGTGGCACTAATGGGAATGAGAGTCGGCTGGTGAGCATGTAAAGGTAGTCCGCACAGTTACAATAAATGCAATGTCCGTGTGGTGCAGTGTTAACCGCAACTGACTAATAAACAGGAGATCCCAGCTTAGAGTCTCAGTCTGACACACACTTTCACTCGTCACCGCTGATTCCACATAAAGTCCTGATGCAACTGATACTATTAGTTCCTTTCCTTCCCTTCCCTTCCCTTTCTTTTATTCCGTCGCTCCTTTCAGTTCACATAACTTCAATTACTTCTCACTATTGACGAAGAGAGCAGCAGTTGCACTTGTGCAGCATAATATATAGCGACATGAGACCTATTTAACATTAGAAATGGTAAGCTTTCAGATCTGTGTTTGACTTTAGAGTGGAGTGAAAAGAAAGTACTGTGAAAATTTCAGATATTGTACCTACGAAGCAGCATTTGTATCAGTTGTGACTCTTCTGTTGGCATGTTAATATCTGCTATGGAAGGTCATTGTTTGCTGGTGTAACCATATAGAGCACATGCTCTGTCAGAAATAATGTGCGAAAATGGGTGTAAGTGATTCCAAGACAACAATTTTGAGGTGACAAAATGCATCCTAGTTCATGTGGTGTTTCATGAACTACTGCGAAATGTGAATGCTGAAGACTAATAGACAAATACTCAGTGTGAATTGCACTCTTAAAGGACAAATGCCTGTGCTATATTCAGAGATGCGAGTCATTTGACTTCATGACAATGCCAAACCATGTTTTGCAAACTGAGTGAAGGAGACCTGTAAAGGGATGTAATTTCCATTCACCAGACATTCCCCTTTCTGATTAGCAATTGTTATACTGAAACAAACAAAATAGAATTTTGGAGGACGCAAGACAATCGATTAAATGGAGTTGGAACGCCCTATCCTGACAATGTTAAATTTAGTGACTTGGCTTCCATGTATTTCAGGAACCACTGTAATCATTGACATGAAACTTTTACGGGACATTAAACTGTATGTTCTGAGTCTACTGAAGGACAATAATTGCATTTCAGCCACTGCTTTCAGAAATACAATTTTTTAATTACATGGTTAAAATTTTGTGTACTTTTTGTACGTTATCTGAAATAACTTTAATTATACATGACATTATGCTGTTCTTTTAGTTCAGTAGACTCAAGATCTGTATGTTATTACTCCCATAAAATTTGAATACGCTACTCGAAGTGGTTTCTGAGATTTATGGAAAAATGCAACAGAAAATTTAAATTTTCAGGAACGGCTTCTAAAGTTTCAAAAGATTGTAAGTTTTTTTCTTCTTCCTGGATTCCTTAGTGGCCAAATGTGCTGCATACTCTGCTTTATCAACAAACCTTGTCCATCTGTTCAAGTTCTCTAATGCAGTTTGCTCCAGGATTAATTCCCGTATGCTGTAGCACTTTCACCTTACCACTGTTGCCATCATTAAAAGCAAAAATAGCATCACTGACCCTGCACTTTATTGTTTTCATTCCAACAAAAACATTTTTTTGTTAAGTGGGTCCATATAAGATCACTGAACGATTCATTGGGATTTTGAGTCTGACCATGCAGACACTTCTTCAGTAATTCAGAATTTGCCAGGTCTCTGTAAATAGGTTTTATGATATCCATGGCTGCTGCTGGGATATAATGTTTATGGCTGTATGATCTGTTTGAGTACTGGGCATTGCCGTAATTGCACCATGAATCAGGTCCAGGAGGGCAAAGGTGGTGCTCTGGTTTTTCATCAGTTGACGGTCTATGAAATAAGATAGCCCATACTGCTTGCTTCATTTTCAACAAATCCTCAGTATTATTTGTAATTGCTATCCCATAATACTGCTGTAGTTCATCAATAATTTTGTCTGTCGGTCTGTCTCTTGTGGTTTTACCATGAGGAAGTTTCTTGTGTCTCAAACTTTGTTTCAATTTCCTCAACCTTGTGCCGATCCTCTTCTGGACATGACCAACACTGTTAACCTTTATAAAACAGCAATCCACAGACTTCTATATAAAAAATTACCTATTTTATTAGATTTTGAAGTAATGCACGTAAAAATTTTAACATTTTCAACTGGTGTAGATTATATTTAAAAAAATAAAGTACTTCCCACGTGTGTGTGTGTGTGTGTGTGTGTGTGTGTGTGTGTGTGTGTGTGTGTGTGTGTGTGTGTGTGTGTGTGGGGGTGTGTTTTCGTTTTCCAAATAAAATGATTTTATTCAGAAAATTGCACATTTTATGACGAGATAAAAATCAAAAAATGTGAATTTTTTTCCATTCTAACTCCCCTTAATAAAAAATTAAATGTGAATAATAATGTGAGATAGAAATAAATGGACTAAACAAAATACTCACAAACATTTATGAGAAGTCAAAATATGAGAAAAACTGAAGAAAGAAGTCATACTGGATATACATCATTTCACATCAGTTAGTACGTCACATAGCTCTGTTTCAACAAATTGTGGGATCACACTAAACATGTTTCAAGATTTCTTGAAAAATCTGTTTAGTGCTTCTAACATAGACTAGAATATGTGCATTCCAAAAGTGAAACCAGAAGAAATGAATTACTGGAACCACAATGATTGTCAATTAATTTAAAGATGCAATGAATACCAGTGACCACTTGGTATGGGAATTACAGGCTGTAAGAAAGCTGTCACAGTACAATCAACACTGATAATACTTGAGAACTAAGGAATGGAATCTATCCACATCAGTTGGAAGAATATGTGCAACAGGGCAACAGCTTCCATTTGATTAATAAAGTGAAAAGTTGAGATTTGAGAAAAGATTTAGGCAAGGTGACACCTTTTCGCTCAGACTGTTTCCACCAGCCTATTAAAAAGATATCCAATTCACTAAACTGAGATGCATAATATGCAGGAATTGTAATAATACTACATGAATCAGATACAGCAACTTTCATATTTTGTGTAAGGCCATACAAGCCAGATACAGCTGTACACAAAGAACCCGTTAAATAAACTAACTCAAAGATCATATATGTGAGCTGAGTTGCCGGCAATTTTCTTTGTAGTTACGGAGTTTGCACACAGCTGTCACCCCCCCCCCCCCCCCCACCCTCCCATCTTCCTTGGTAGTGCAGAGTACTGTGACACAAGGTTCATGGAGTCTGGATGTGTCGAGATAACATAAAGATGGTGAAGTTGTCTGGAGGCTGTTTGGACATGCCATCAGCTGTGAGGTCAATGCTGAGAGGTGATGTACGCCATATGGCATGCAGGTGATAATTGTGGAGGCCAAAGTGTGAGCGCATAGTGGCATTAGAGGTCAGGCGTGAGGCAGTGTTGTCACCAGGGCTGGATGGTGCTTGTGGGTGGTGGCGATGTGTGATCTGGAGGATGAAGGCCTGGAGTCGTGATTGTGAGCATACCATTGGCAGAAAAGTGAGAGATGCAGCAGCAGTATCGATGTTGTGTGGTAATTTAAGTGTTTTGAAGAAGAGACGGACGATAGGGCTGACTGTGGTCAGGAAGTCCATGTGTTGCCTCTCAATGAGGAGGTAGTCGTCAGTCAACTTAATGTTGAGGACCTTGGGGAGTAAGTCATGGACATCAAGTTACAACTTGAAGGTGGGAGGTACATCGGCTGTAGTAAGAGAGTCTTTGGATGAAGTATTGGAGTGAGGTTGGCAGGAATCCTCACTCAATAAACTTTCTTGCAATGTCTTTGCCAGCTTAAGACAGTTAATGGACACTGTCATAGGTCTGGATTTAACAATATCTCAAAGGTGCAGTTGTCCCTTCGAAGTACCATGTATGGGGCAGGAGTACAGGGTTGTACTGCTGGTCATACTGTGTCATCGCGTAACATCACAAACTCGCAAGCCTTGTGGATGAAAACTTTGGGCACTGAATGCGGAAGAGGAGGTGGTACGTGGAGGTGAGTGATGTGTCGCTCAACTTTTTGTGAGACTAGGTCTGTCAGGTCTGTAGATGTAACTGAAGAGTCTTGGGAGTGCAAAGTCCGCTGGCAACAATAGCACTCCACCGTATAGAATTTCAGCAAGTGAGGCTCCCAGATTGTGATTGTGAGCCATCTGGACTCCCAAAGTACCCACAGTAATGCCTCTGTTCATAGTCGACTGTGGCACATGAGAGCTGCCTTGAATATGCAGTGCCACCACTGGATGAGTCCGTTGCTATGAATGATATGCAGCTGTTTTAAATTGTCAGGTGCTGACCATGTTGCATAACTGAAGGGGGGAGAGGTAAACCAGTGATTCATTCCCCATTTGCATCTGGTGCTGTGTAACATACTTTGACGGCAATGACCGTTTTGCAAAAAAGCAAATCTGTAAACTCCAATGATAATTTTTCCATCTGTTCCTTATCATTCTCTTTTAGGTGCTTCACTTTCTCTTGTGATGCAGTTTAAGTGGCTTATGATGGTGGTCTATGGCTGACATTCTTCATGCCCCACTCTTCCTCCTCCAGGTTATCCACATTAGCAGTCAATAGCCCCATCATTAACCTTAAATCCTTGGCACAGAATTATTCACAAATGCAGGTACAATTTATTCCCAATTTATATCACTTCTTTTCAGTGAGCAACATGCCTGATACAATACTTCATTTACTTCCAACAGTTCCACTACACACAACATCTCTATTGGTAAATTAGACTTAATATTAACCCAAAGTGATTTCCTGGTACCCTTAGGAAGACAACTTGTGAATTAAGCCTAAGTGTAATTGTTTGCAGTGTAAGTGGTTTGTCATACTTGATAGACTCGCTTCACTGTACCCCTACATGGGTAACAGTTTCACCAAACTGAAAAACTTTTTCATCTAGCTGCACCACGTTTTGCAAAAGGTTGGTTTTGGCACAATGCTGATGTAAGAAATCCAACCCCAGAATAAAGTCATGTTCCTTATTTACATGTGGCACAATATATACATATTGTCTGAGCTTAACTGTACGCGGCAAAAATCTACATCCACTGATCCTATCTTTGTCCCCCACTCCACACAATGTATACCATTGTGGTTCCACTGCTTATGTTCCACCAGATCCCACATTCCTCGTTGTCCAACAACATCTTGCAATTCTTCTTTCCCATTACTCCTCCCACCATTGAGTCCACCTGTGAATATGACTTTGTAGCATCTAAGTGTATTGGAAATGCCAGTGGTGGATGTCAGATTTCCTTTGGCATTTAATGCCTGCTTCCTTCATGGTCTCCTACCTCTGGAACTCAAGCTATCACCATGCTGACCTCCACCTCTATTACCAGTGTTCCACGGTTGGTGACATTGCTTCCACACATGCCTTGTCTGTCTGTACCCATAACACCTTTTATTGGCCGAAAACATTGTCAGTCTTACTTGCAACCCGGTTGCTGCATCAGTTGTCTCACATTCCACTGCCTATGTAACAGCTGTGCTTCAAATCAGCTGGAACCCCTGTTTGTACTATCCTCAGCATTTCCAAAGGCAATGCTCTTAGGAAAGTGTAAAGTGTCCTTTACTCAGCCTCCTGTAAAATTACTTCATTCACCACAGCATTCTGCACTAACAAATATTGATCTTCCTTATCTTATCTATGAATTCTTCTACCCATTGTCCCTGTCTCTTTATTACCATGCCCAACTGTTCTCTCAAATGTCTGGCACTCTTCTGCTTCCTTTGTCTTTGAACTAACGCTCTTTTAAATTCGTCAAATGTTTCAGCATGTTTGAGAGCCTCTGTATAACTTGCATAAGCTTTTGCTTCTCCAGTTAATGTTGCTACCCTCAGAAGTTCTGTCAGACCATCTTACATCTCTGCTAAATTCCTGAGACCCTCCACAAACACTTGCACCTCCTCTGTTAATTTACCAGATAAAGGAGCAACTAAACTTGTGGCTGACAAAAGCTGTTGAGACTGATCTGTAATAGACAATGCAATTACATATTAACTGCTGTTAATTGTTCCTCCCTTTCTGATAATATACACACCACCTCTGGCTCTGAGACTACTTCTGTCTCTGACTCCACCAAATCCTTCCCTTCCCGGTACTCATTTTGAATACCAACAATTACAAACCATACAGAATAAAAAATATCAGCTTAATTCTTAAGTCTAGTCGTCAGTCATTTTGATTACTGGCACTGTCTAGCCACATGCTAGTAATGGTTACATATGAAACATCTACTGCTACTGATCCTGTACATGGTGGTGAATGATGTTATACTGTGTATATCTGATAGGAAGTTGCAAATCATGTCCCCCATTACCTCTAAAGTATGTCAAAGCCATTGGCTCCGTACGTTTAACAATACTTACTGTACAAAAGTGTCGTAGTCAAGTTTCTTTTCTACGAGAAAGACAATTTGACGAGAACAATTAAATTTCTTGCCTCACCCTACTGTAGGTGCTGGATCCCAGATGATGTGCTGATAAGATGACGCCAGTGCTCTGACACTAGTTATGTTACAAAATACTGTTGAATTTGTGTTTGGGGGGGGGGGGGGGGGAGGATAAGGAGGCCCTAATCTTGTGGCACTAGTTATTCAGCCCGTAATTTAAATGCTTTATTACCGCACCCTTCCATAGCTCAGTATGGAAAGTGGCAGTTTGGTCTCAGGATTCTGTTGTCTCTTGTGTGTCGTTGCCCCACAATGCTGACAGAGTGTAGTGTTGGCTGGTCAGCAGTCTGAGACGCAACTGCCTCTGTCAGTGGTGATTCAAACTCCAGGAAGTATTGGCTATTTGCGACTGCATGCAGTGTGACATGGCTTGTGTCCCAGTACTGTCCAGAAGGTGGCAGCGTTGTGATGTAATGGCAGTGACCCACTGCCCCCCCCCCCCCACCCCACCCCACTCCCAATTCAATAGCTGGTTAGTGTGGACCCATTGAGATGGCAGCTCCAAATTCTACAGTCTTGGGATGGACTGCTATGATGCAGAATCGAACTCTGGTCCACAAACAGCATTTCAGATGGTGGCCAGGCAATAGTGCTCCATGATGACAGATCTGTGTTACGAACAGAAGTGACTTTAGTATAAAATGGCTAGGTGTTTATATGCTTTTGAACTGCACTTGTTTGGTCTTTGTTATGACTTGCAGCATGTATGCTAGAGATTTCACTGGCTGCCAGTGGAAAGGCTTAGGGCATCTACAACTTGGGTACTGCTATGTCAACTGTTTCCACACCCTGCCAGGTCAGCTCACTTCTCTATGTTGTGAAGGCTGTGTTATATAATGTAAAGTGTAACATCTGCACTTTCCTGTAGCTGGTACTGATGAAGTTCACTTCCAACCTTGCACATTTATGACCAAATACGGTCGGTGTACTTCACAATGAACATTCTATAATTAAACAATACACTGCACATAATTTTCAACGTCACTGTGTAAGTACTGGTGCAATTGTTCTGATGCATGCTTCAGACTTTTGCTAGTTTTAAAATATATCCCTCTTTTAAAAACCGTTAATGTAGCGTGGCACTAATGTTAGGTACTGTGATCCAAAATATTTCAATATTCTTGTGTTTAGTATCAGTTTAATTAGCGTAATGGTAGAAACAGGTTCCAAATCAGAACTTCCAGTAACAACTAGATTTAACCGCTGAGGGAAAGTGGACCACGTAGGCCTACAACCAGGTCTTTTCGATCGGCTATCGAAGGTGTATGAAATAGCTGACACTGTGGGTTTGTGTCAGAAGGAAGAGAGCTTGTAGAAGTGATAAAATAACTCTGAGAAAGCTTCGTGCAAGATGGATACTGCATTTGTTGAATGCTGACCAGAAAGGAAATGGGGAACCCGTGTTTGGAGGAATTTTGGAAAAAAAGTTGTCCAGTTTCTCACTGTTTATAATACGTAGCGTAGATCCACTGATTAAATCCAGAAACAAAACAGCAGTGGAATGGACAGAAACCGCACTAAAAATGGCGAAGTGTACCTGTGTAAATAAATTCATACGGAGTAGAAGAGGGGCCCAAATCCCCATCCAGTTATCCACATACAAGTTGTACGTGACTTTTCTAAATCATTTAACACGTTGACTGCCACGAGGTCGCTGGCGGCCACAGCGGAGCCTTTAAGATGAGACCACTTGCAAGCAAACTTCCGCAAGTCTCTTGCAGAAGCTACTTCCGGAAGTTATTTGACATGAAAACATTCCCAGCAAGTCGACTTCCGTAAGCTTCGTCAACTTCCAGAACGCTCACAAATTAGTGGAAATAGTTTCTTGCGTCTTGCTGCAGATACTTGTCAGTTGCTGAACGTATACTAGCAGGAGTCTTGCGTGTTCAATACCGGTACGAAAATATCAGCATCCAAAAGGAGGAGGAGGCAAAGACAGGTGGGCCGAAACACAACTACCATGTGTACTCCTAAACTTAAGTAATAGGCCATCGTCAGCCGAGGAAGTGCAAAATCAATTTACCGATTACTTTGTTTCACCAGAACGGGAATCAGAATATCAGTAAAGACGTCTTTAAATTTTTGCTGATTTTTTAATGTTAGCATAAACGTACATGCATTACATTTTCAGTAAAAGTAATAACTTCTTTGCAAAAGTGGAAGAGTAATTAAAAGGCGATCTGTCGCTGACATAGCGTGCCGCATTTGTGTGTCCTGTTTTCGAATAGCCTGTTTGATTGTAGACCGATAATAGAAAAGAAAGATTCGAAATTTGCATACGACTCTCTGAGAGAGTTCTCGATACGATTCCTCTGATTTTTGTTCATTAAGCAGTGTTTCTTGATGACTTAGACATGTACGCTTCTTTAGCCATTTCTTCACCCAAACGCTTATCTTTTTGTTAACTTTTGGTTTTTGTAATGCTTTTTCTTAAATAATAATAATGATAATAGATAATAATGGAATAACGATGGCGCTACTCTGGTTTTTAAGCATGACACTGTAATCTTCCACTCGCCTGTCTCACGATGTGACTGTAGTGGAAACAGTTTTGCAAGTAATTGCAACAAGTTCCTAAAATTAACTTTCCCACGGAACTTGCAGGAGTAAGCTTGCGCAAGTTTCTGTTCTAATGTAAACACCTCAGTAAGTGCCTGCGGAAGTTACTGGCTAGTTGGACACACACTTATATGCCTGAGGCGGCGTGCCCTCCGGCAAACACAGTAGCGCCTGACGCCGTGGCGTGACTCGGCCTGACGTGAAACATCCATCACTACGCGTGCGGCAGTCAGCGTGTTAAGACAAATGTGAAGATAGTTTATTTGAGAAGGTTGTGGTCGATTTCATCCATAGTGATTGAATATTACACTTTCCTTGCAGTGATGCTACAGGCGCAGCAACTGTCTGTGGAAGGGAACTGCAATCGCCAATACATCAGAGAGTAACCATGTCATAAAGTTCAGATCAGTCTGGAGTGATGGAAAGGAAAAGCATTATGTATAACATTACAGGATAAGACAGCTTCTTCCGTAATTGTACTGAATCTTCCAGCATGCATGAAAGCTGGATTTTTACGTCTGAGTAAACAACCATTTATTGCCAATCAGTTGCCTTTCTCCGAATGTTAAACGCCTTGGGCACACCAGTGCCATCTTGGCATGTAAGCGCTAGCAACGTGTGTCAAATGTAGACAGTGCACGTATGAAGCGGTAATTAAACGTCCTTTGCCTAAGTTTTGTGTTTACCGTTGGGACGATTACACAATATGGAGAGTGGGACCTGTAAGAGAGGACACGTCCACTTTCCATGTTCCATCTTTGTCTAGTCCGAGCTCGTGCTCTAACTCCAATCACTACGTCATTTATGGAACGCCAAACAACCTTTCTTCCTTCGCGGGAAACGTGCACTGGAATGACAAGAAACCCTTGATAAACTGTCCTCCAATTTGTGTACCCAGCAGAAAAATCAGTTTGGAATATTTGAGATACTGTCCAAAGCATAAAAAATCTTAAGGTGAACATGTAATTTGTTAGGTACCATAGGTTGTATTGAATTTGGGATAACTAATTAGGTATGTGGAATTAAAGGAGGTCAATACATAAACTACTGTGGCACACTGCAAAAACTTGTCTGTATGACCTTGCTGTATGGCACAACGTCATTTTTCAGCGAGAAAAGAGTTGTGGAAAGTGATGCACAATCACCTGCATTTTATGAAGCTGTCTGTGGCACAGCTCTTCGCTCCTCACTTGCGTTCAAACCGAATAGTGCACTATGACGAGGAGACCAACCAAGTACTTAACCTCCATTTTTGGCTATGATACTGTAGTGTCAAATGTCGTATAAGGGTCTTTTTTGTACGAATACGACTTATCCATAGTGTTGGAAGTATTCTTAAACAATGTGCATATGTAGATGGTATTAAACGTCTAACTTTTGCGTTTGCTGTTATGCAACACCCAAATATGGAGAGTGAGTCCTGTGAAAAAGATTGCACAAGCAGCTGCCCTAATGGTGGCAATACTTTCTAGTATTGTGTGTAATAGCAGTATAGTAGGCAGTATTACCACACATGGGATCTTAACAAAAGATACAGAGAGGGGTGTTAATAAGTATCTCAATGTGCAAAAGAATTCTAGAACCAGAGAAACCATGCTTGCAGACAGTTGATGAGATCGAAGAGAACGACTATTGTGGAATGCGCAGTTCTCAAGTATGCATGAAAGTATGTGAAAAAAAGAAGGAAATCGAAGCCCCGAACAAGGAAGCAAATGTGAAAGGCGAGCCTAAGCAGGAAAAATGATGATCATGATGATATGTACCAGAAATCGTGTGTGTGTGTGTCTGGGAGGAGGGGTGGGGGGGCATTTGTTGCTTGTTACTTGAAGCAGACTCCAAAGGGAGCCAATATCAGTTAGCAGTGCAGACATATATGAGGTCTGTTCAAAAAATTCCAGAACTGTGTCCACAAAATTTTTCTACGCTAACCTTTTGCTTATTTTGCATGGTCTCTTTCGAAATAGTCTCCTCCACAATTGATACACCGCTCCCAAAGCCGTTTCCACTTCCGGAAGCAGTCTTGGTACGCCTCGTACTGGATCATGGGAAGCGCCGTCCGCGAATTTTGTTTTATCCCGTCTGTCATTACAAATCTTCGTTCTTTCAAAGGGGTCTTCAACTTTGGAAATAAAAAAAAAGTCCACAGGGGCCAGGTCTGAAGAGTACGGATAATGAGACAGCACAGTGATTTCGTTTTTTTGTGCGATAATCATGCGGCAACACAGATGAAAGTGCGAGTGCATTATCGTGATGCAAGAGCCATGAATTGTCTTACCACATTTCATGCGTTTCCTTCATACATTTTCTCGCAAGCGTCGCGGCATCTCTCGGTAGTACCGTCCATTACCAGTTTATCCCTGTGGCACGAATTCATGATGAACTAATCATTCAAAGTCAAACAACAGCATAGCGTGGCTCTGACATTTGAATTGACATAACGAGCTTTTTATGGTCTTGGAGAACCTTTTCCGACACATAATTAAGAATGAACCTCGTCTCATCTCCAATTATGATTCTGTTAAGGAACATCTCGTTCTCCTTTGCGCGATCCAAAAGCTTTTCATAGATTACTAGGTGAAGGTGTTTCGGGTCTTGACTCATGTGCTGTGGGACGAACTTTGCAGCAACACGATGTATTCTAAATGCTGTGTCAGGATTTTATGGCATGATCCAACTGAAATGTTATATTCTTCTGCAATCTCTCGGACAGTCAGTCTTCGATAGTTTCGTTGACGTTCGTGACATTAGCGTCGTCGGTAGATGTCGATGGGCGTCCTGAACGAGGGCCATCTTTAAATCTGTCCGGCCATTTTTAAACCGTGTGAACCATTCGTTACACCGATTACGGCTTAAACATACAACGCCGTAGGCTTCCTGCAATATTTGATGTGTATCTGTAAAGGTTTTCTTAAGTTTAACACAAAACTTAATGCAGACACGTTGTTCCTCTAACTCTGCCATCTCGAAATTCGCAAACTGTGCGACTCAACTTTCTATTAAATACACTACTGAACAGTAACTAACAGACGGGCAATGAAACTTCCGGCTGTTGGACATTAAACACAGGGGTGCAGGGATGCCAACCACATTTCGTTCCAACACACCATTGGTGCGAAATTACGAATGTTGCTGAACTTTTTGAACAGACCTCTTACAGTAAAACAAGACTACAATAAAGTAGGTAGGTGTAAGTCCAGTTACTACTCTACCAAGAGATACGCAACTGTGACCCTTCAGTTCATGAAGTGCGACTGTGCTGGATTAATAAGTTACGTACTATCGCTAGTCACTGCGGTGGCGAAAATGGTCAGTTGGGAAAAATGTGTTTATGGGATCTTAGTATTTGGATATGGTGCTCTATAACCCGGTAATAACATGATGTGGGTCGTGCGAGTGGTGTTTTACAGGAAAGCGGAGTACAACTCGATTGTAGCACCGACTGTTGTAGATCCTCTCTTCAATGCACGACAGTATGTTGATACAGACACCGGGACCGGACACCACGAAGATCACAAATGATTTTTTTCAGTGTTTGTCTCTCTCGATATAAGGCGTATACGATACGCACTGTTTTTGTATGTTGCTCACATAACTCCATCATCACGAGGAAAAGAATGGGAGCGGCAACATACGAGCAAGAGGAAGATGCTAACATCGACTCAGGCTGTAAGATTGACTTCAAAATACCTACGTAATTCCTTTTTCCTCAATGCATTATGATAAATACTTCACTGTGTAACCCTTTTCACTCTGTAGTTATGTTCTCGGCCGTAGATCCCAAAGAACTTGAAGCCATTCTTGGCTGTGATAATCTGTTGAAGACGCACATTAAGCTGCCTTGTGTGACTGATCGTTACAGTTCCGATGACGATATGGCGCAAAAACAGAAAAAAACGGAGAAAGTGACACTATCATTATTTTCATGCCTCAGATCTTAGTAATTATCTGCAAAGTGAAGCAATTTAATCCACGACAGAGGAAGATGATATAAGCTGTGAACTGAAAATGACCCTCACTGTTACATTTACGAGGTAATGCAGGGTCATCCACTTAGGGTGTAACAAAAACACACTGACAAACTTCGAGGGGTTGTAGAGCAGGACCGCTTTATGTGCTGTCTCTTGGGTGCAATTTACAGGATCGCAACAAAAATTTTTAAATATGAACTTGTCTGTTTTATGTTGTGGTATGGTCCTTCTTATAGCCGTAAGACACGTAGACGTAATATTACTACCACAATAGCGAGCAGCAACGTACTGTCACTATTTATCTCTTACTGAAAACGAACACTGAAAAATAGCGACATAATTATGCCAAATATACAGAAAGCCCTAAATACAAGAAGAAGATGATCTGAAACTTTTTTCACGTGCCTAATAATCTTTTTGTGTGTTACCTGATGAGGATATGTCCATACATTGTTGAAATGGCGGGGGAGGGCGAGGTGGTACTGTTGTCGACAACAAAAGGGATAATGTAGATAATTTTAGACCTATTTCTACGCCATCAGCGTCTGCAGAAGTTATCGAAAAGGCTGTGTATGTAAGGTTAATTGATCATTTGGTATCACGTGATTTGCTATCAAATGTACAGTTCGGCTTTAGAAGTCGTTTGACTACTGAAAATGCTATATTCTCTTTTCTCTGTGAGGTACTGGATGGGCTAAACAAAAAGTTTCGAACGCTTGGCGTATTTTTTGATTTAACAAAGGCATTTGACTGTGTTGATCTCACAATATTGCTCCAGAAGTTGGACCATTACGGAATAAGGGGAGTAGCTCACAATTGGTTCACCTCTTACTTTAGCAACAGCCAGTAAAAGGTCATTATTCACAATGTTGATAACGGCTGTGATGTGAGATCTGAGTGGGGTACTGTCAAGTGCGGGGTGCCCCAGGGATCAGTATTAGGGCCGCTCCTGTTCCTTATTTATATAAATGATATGCCCTCTAGTATTATGGGTAATTCTAATATATTTCTGTTTGATGATGACACTAACTTGGTAGTAAAGGATGTTGTGTGCAACATTGACTCGGTCTCAAATAGTGCAGTACATGACCTCAGTTCATGGCTTGTAGAAAATAAACTAACGTTAAATCACAGTAAGACTCAGTTTTTACAGTTCCTATCACACAATTGAACAAAACCTGACGTTTTAATCTCACAGAACGGGCATATGATTAGTGAAACCGAACAGTTCAAATTCCTAGGTGTTCAGATAGATAGTAAGCTGTCGTGGAAAGCCCACGTTCAGGATCTTGTTTAAAGACTTAGTACTGCCATTTTCACTATTCGAACGGTATCGAAAGTGAGTGATACTTCGACACGTAAATTAGTCTACTTTGCTTATTTTCATTCACTTGTGTCGTATGGTATTATGTTTTGGGGTAACTCTTCCCATTCTAGAAGGATATTTTTGGCTCAGAAACGGGCGGTTCGGGCAATAAGTGGTGTGAGTTCACGAACCTCTTGTCGACCTCTTTCTCGAGTCTGGGTATTTTGACATTGGCCTCTCAATATGTATATTCCTTATTGTCGTTTCTTGTTACCAATATTAGTTTATTTCCAACGATAAGCAGCTTTCACTCGGTTAATACTCGGCAGAAATCAAACCTCCATTTGGATCGGATTTCCTTAACTCTTGTGCAAAAAGGCGTGCAGTATACTGCTGCATCCATTTTCAATAAGCTGCCACTCGAATTCAAAAATCTTAGCAGTAATCCACGCGCTTTCAAATCGAAACTGAAGTGTTTCCTCATAGGTCACTCCTTCTATTCTGTCGAGGAGTTCCTTGAAAAATTAAGATGATTCTCATTGTATTGCTGATGGCGTTTGCTTAAACTTATGGACTGATTTTCTTTCAGGTTCATGAACATTTATTTTTATCTGTTATTACTTTTATGTTGTAAGTTCATGTACTGACACGTTCCATGACCTTGGAGATTTGCTCCTCAATTTGGTCCTACGGAACTTGACATATAAATAAAATAAATAAATAAAGACTTAACCAAATCTCACTAGATTGAAGACGAAAAGTCGCTAGATGTCGCTAAAATAGTTTCATAGGACTGACGAATTGAAACACAAAAACATTTATAAATAATTTTATTATTTCAAAATTTTTTGCTCGTCTAACAGTTAAACGAAGAAAAGAGCACAAAAGCAATTTATTCATCACCGTTGTCGTCGAAATTGTCAATTAGATAAATTAAAGTGTGTTGAAGTTGTTCCAGAGTTGAAGTTGATGCTTATGCATCACTATCATCTTTACTCCTAAATAAGTATGATTTGTTGGTTTCAGTAAGTCTTACAATTAGCATATTTGCTGGTAACTAATAGTTAAAACATTTATTAATTCTTTTTAAGGTGCTCTTGATCATGAAAACAGAATTCAATGTAGTAAGACCAAGGCGATTACAAAGTTTTGATATGACCATATTCATGGCACTAAAAATTAGTGCTATCTCTGCATTTCAATGCGGTAGTGACAATACAGTAAATGCAAGAGTGCACAATTCTTTGAACGATATCGATTTCCATCATCTTCTTATGACAGAACTTCAATCCAAAAACCGACTGTATTCTCGACGTTTGCTATCGGCTGAAATTGCTATTACTTCACTGCTGTGAGATTTTTTTACAATACGCTGATTTTATATTCCAATTCTTTTTCGGAGAATATTTCAGCTTCAGAGAATAAATAACAGAGCGTTTGCCTCGGCTGGTTGCAACATACACTGAAAATTTAAATATTGAAACACTAACTCGAAATATTACAAGGAATAGAATGAGACAAGAACGGAGGGCGCGATAGCAGTGATAAACAAGTGCACTTATGCTGTTGTAAAGAGCATGGTGGTCCTTCAGAACTCGTAACTGGAAGTAAATGAACAGAAACCTTTACGGCCAGGACACACGAATATGTAGTGTGATGCATCGCATAGCCTGATCGAAGAAGAAAGGTACATGCCCATAGTTCTATTGAATGTCACTTCATGAATGATGAGAGATGATTTAGCAATATGATGGAAGAAAGTCAACTGTTGTTAGGTAATTTTTCAAGAATATTACCTATACTTTGCACTGTTGTTAAAAAATTAGGTACAACAATGAAATATGGACAACGATTTTCAACGTTTCAGTTAATGAAATGAGAAATGGTTGTTTTATTTTCGTGGCTTTCAGTCTGAAGACAGTTTTGATGCAGTTAGCCATGCTAGTCTGTCCCGTGCATGCCCTTTTATCTCTGCATAACTACAGCAATCTACATCCATTTGACCCTGCTTGCTGTTTAAGCGCATTTGTCTGCCTCTACAATCCCCCCACCCTCTTCCTTACATTACCAACCTGACAATTCCTTGGTATCTCAGGATGTGTCCTATCATCTGATCCCTTCTTTTGGTCAAACTGGGCCATAAACGTCTTTTTTCGTCAATTACTGTCAGTATCTTCTCGTCTGTTATTCGATGTACCCAGCCAGTCTGCAGCATTCCTCTAACGCATCACAATTCAAAAGCTCCTGATCTCTTCTTTTCCCCAACTGCTTATCGTTCGCGTTTCACTTCCGTACTAGGCTACATACCAAGCAGATAACTTCAGAAAAGACTTTCTAACACTTAAATTGATGTTAGATGCTAACAAAATTCCTCTTTCTCAAAAATGGTTTTCTTTCATCTGCATTTTATATCTTCCCTACTGCGTCCATCGCCAGTTATTTTCCTGTCCAAATAACAGAACTGATCTACTACTGTTAGTTTTTCATTTTCTAATCTAATTCTCTCACCACCATCTGAATTAATTCGATTACACTCCATTACCCTTGTTTTACTTTTGTTGATGTTCATCCAATAATTTCTTTTCAGTATACTGACCACTCCAGTTTATCTCTTCTTCCAAAGTTTTTGCCATCTCTGACAGAATTACTATGTCGCTCACAAACCTTAAAGTTTTCGTTTCTTCTTTACAAACTTTATTTCTCTTTACAAATTTCTCCTTGGTTTTACTTATCGTTTGCTCAACATGCAGACTGAATAACATCAGGGGTAGGATACAAACTCTGTCTCACTACCTTCTTAACTACGATATACCTTTCATGTCCTTCGCCTCTTGTAACTGAGGTCTAGATTTTGTAAATAACCTTGCGCTCCCTGTATTTTACGCCCCTTTCACTAAATCTACAAGCGCCATAAATAAACGTAGATTTGCCTGCCTTCAACTTGTCAACTAGGATAAATCATAGGGTCAATATTACACCTCGTGTTTCCTCGTTTCTTCGTAACCCAAACCGAGCTTCCCCGAGGTCAGCTTCTACCAGTTCCCCTATTCTTTTGCAACCATGACTCATTAAACATACAGTTCATTAGTATTCACACCTGTCAGCATGTGCGGTTTTGGGTCTGACTTACTACAATTTTCGTAAAGTCTGAGGGTATTTCGAGTATCTCATTACTCTTGAACACCTGGTGGAGTAGTTTTGTCATGGCTGGCTCTCCGAAGGATCTCAGTAATTCTGGAGAGTCGTCTACTCCATGGGGCTTGTCACCTCTTAGACTTTTTAGTGCTCTGTCAAATTGTTCTCGCACTACCATGTCTTCAATCTCATTTTCATTTACATCTTCTTTCCTTTGAATGATATTGCCTTCTGAATATTCCTTCTACCTTTCAGCTCTCTTGTTTGTTTAGTATTGGTTCGTCACCTGAGCCCGTGATATTCATATATTATTTCCTCCAAAGGTCTCTTCAGTTTTGCTGTAGGCAGCATCTCTCTCTCCTCTAGGTATGCTCCTACGGAACTCTCAATAACCTCACGTTCCTCGACTTTATTTAGGTCCCATGTCCTTTATTTTCTACTTTTTTGCAGTTTCTACAGTTACAATTTGGAGTTCATAATCACTAAATTATGGCGAGAGCCCACATCCGCCCACGAAAATGTATAACAGTTTAAAATTTGGTTTAGTAATCTCCGTCTTGTCTTATACAATCAGTTTGAAACCATTCAGTGCCCCCAGGTCTTTTGCACGCATGCAGTCTTGTTTCAAGATTGTGGCTTCATCTTTCATTATTTTACCCCAGTCTCTATTATTCCTTCTCTTCTTTTTCTACTGCCGAATTCCAGTCTCCAGACAAAATTAAATTTTCTTTACCTTACCTATCTGAATTATGCCCTTTTTGTCATCATACGTTGTTTCAATCTCTTCATTATCTACAGAGCTAGTTGGCGTATAAACATGTGCTACTGTGATGGGTGTTGCCTTCGTGTATATTGCGCCGCTCGTTACACCTCCTCATGATTACCTTGCGTTGAAAACAGAACTGTGTGGCTTATGAGAAACTGCTCCACCATTGCGGCCCATTCTTTTCAACTCCCTCCGCAATCATTGTGCCATCTGGACTTGTGATAGCACTTGGACTGGTGGTAGCGCTTTGGAAGTCACGAGCGATTATATTTTACAAACGCCGCCCCCCTCCCCCCAAAGCTCGACGGTCACTTTCTACCAGTACAAGACGTCTTTGTGGTCTTGCTTTAGCTGTGATCCTTGCATCGCGTTTCCACTTCACAATCGCATCACCAGCAGTACTTTAGAAGGGTTTAAATGTCCCTAATGAATTTGTACACAGGTGACACTCAATGACTAGTCCACGTTGCAAGTCACTGGGCGGTCCTGACCGATCTATTGTGCTGTTCCTGCCTCACCATTGTCAATATAATACACCCTGCCACGTTTTATACTGGTGTGACCCCTCGTGACATCTTGTAGGCAATTCCGCATTACACTGGGGTGTCCAGATACTTTTGATCAGATAGCGTACTCGTCTGTGGTCAACGTGCCTGACCACCTGAGCCGGCCGCGGTGGTCTAGCGGTTCTAGGCGCTCAGTCCGGAACCGCGGGACAGCTACGGTCGCAGGTTCGAATCCTGCCTCGGGCATGGATGTGTGTGATGTCCTTAGGTTAGTTAGGTTTAATTAGTTCTAAGTTCTAGGCGACTGATGACCTCAGAAGTTAAGTCGCATAGTGCTCAGAGCCATTTGAACCATTTGACCACCTGAATGGAGGATCCCCGTATTGTGCACGGACCACATCGTAACGCCTTCACATTTGCACCTGCTATCCGAGAACGAGTAACGTACTCCATGCAACATTCCGCGGCATCCTGCCCAACTGGTCGGGGAATAGCAGCTGTCGGACTAGGGAATTACCCGTCCATGCGTAGGCTGACATTCATACCACAACAAAAACGACTGCGTCTCGGACGGTACCATGACGGGGAGCATGAGCTGCTGATGAATAGCGTCACACTGCTCCAGCGATGAATCACACTCTAAATTTCCCCGGATGACCGTCGTCGGCGAGTAGGGTGGCGGCCTCGGTAGATGTCCCATTTTTCCAATGTTTTGGAGACTCACAGCGATTTTACCCCTGGAGTGATTTCATGGAGAGCCCTTGGGCATTACTTCAGGTCACTGTTGGTTGTGCCTGAGGGATCTATGTAGGCACAATGGTACGTCATGAACATTTTGCGTCCCCAGGGGGTTGCCTCTCATACGACAGTACTATGGTACAGTTTTTCAACAGGACAGTGCTCGTTTACACGTGGCACGAGTTTTTATGAACTGTCTGCGTGTTGTTGAGATACTCCTGTGGCCAGCAAGCTCCCGAGATCTGTCTCCGATAGAAAATGTGTGAGTCCAGCTCTGATGTCACCTCCGTCGCAGTGCCAGTATCCGGGATATCAAGTACCAGTTCTTGCCTCAGAAGTGGGTACAACGGCCTTATAACACCCTTCCCAACCGGACCAGTGCGTGCATCCAGGCAAGAGTGGATGAAACGTCCTACTGATGAGTGGAAACGTACTCCAGTTTGAAACTTCCTGCCAGGTTAAAACTGGGACTCGAAATCGTGGCGTCTGCCTTTCGCGGTCAAGTGCTCTACCGGCTGAGCTACCCAAGTATGACTCACGACCCGTCCCCACAGCTTCAATTCTGCCAGTACCGCGTCTCCTACCTTCCAGACCTCACAGAAGCTCTTCTGCGAGCCTTGCAGAACTAGCTCTGCTGGAAGAAAGGATATTATAGAGATGTTTCCAGAACGAGATTTTCATTCTGCAGCGGAGTGTGCGCTGCTATGAAACTTCCTGACAGGTTAAACCTGTGTGCCAGACCGAGACTCGAACTCAGGACATTTGAGTTTCGCAGGCATGAGCACTTGCATGCGAAAGGCAAAGGTTCCGAGTTCGAGTCTCGGTCCGGCACACAGTTTTAATTTGTCAGGAAGTTTCATAACAGCGCACACTCCGCTGCAGAGTGAAAATCTCATTCTGGATACTCCAGGTTCTTTGTAAATTTGACTCTATTTTGTAATTACTGAAATATCATCATATACCTGTCAACCGTGAAGTTCTATGTACACTACTGGCCATTAAAATTGCTACACCAAGAAGAAATGCAGATGATAAACGGGTATTCATTGGACAAATATATTATACTAGAACTGACATGTGGTTACATTTTCACGCAATTTGGGTGCATAGATCCTGAGAAATTATTACCCAGAACAACCACCTCTGGCCGTAATAACGGCCTTGATACGCCTGGTCATTGAGTCAAACAGTGCTTGGATGGCGTTTACAGGTACAGCCGCCCATGCATCTTCAACACGATACCACAGTTCATCAAGAGTAGTGACTGGCGTATTGTGACGAGCCTGTTGCTCGGCCACCATTGACCAGACGTTTTCAATTGGTGAGAGATCTGGAGAATGTGGTGGCCAGGCCAGCAGTCGAACATTTTCTGTATCCAGAAAGGCCCGTACAGGACCTGCAACATGCGGTCGTGCATTATCCTACTGAAATATAGGGTTTCGCAGGGATCGAATGAAGGGTAGAGCCACGGGTCGTAACACATCTGAAATGTTACGTTCACTGTTCCAAATGCCGTCAATGCGAACAATAGGTGACCGAGACCTGTAACCAATGGCACTCCATACCATCACGCCGGGTGATACGCCAGTTTGCCGATGATGAATACACGCTTCCGATGTACATTCACCGCGATGTCGCCAAAGACGGATGCGACCATCATATTGCTGTAAACAGAACCTGGATTCATCCGAAAAAATGACGTTTTGCCATTTGTGCACCCAGGTTCGTCGTTGAGTACACCATCGCAGGCGCTCCTGTCTGTGATGCAGCGTCAAGGGTAACCGCAGCCATGGTCTCCGAGCTGTTAGTCCATGCTGCTGCAAACGTCGTCGAACTGTTCGTGCAGATGGTTGTTGTCTTGCAAACGTCCCCATCTGTTGACTCAGGGATCACGATCCGTTACAGCCATTCGGATAAGATGCCTGTCGTCTCGACTGCTAGTGATACTAGGCCGTTGGGATCCAGCACGGCGTTCCATATTACCCTCCTGAACCCACCGATTCCATATTCTGCTAACAGTCATTGGATCTCGACCAATGCGAGCAGCAATGTCGCGATACGATAAACCGCAATCGCGATGGGCTACAATCCGACCTTTTTCAAAGTCGTAAACGTGATGGTACGCATTTCTTCTCCTTACACGAGGCATCACAACAACGTTTCACCAGGCAACGCCGGTCAACTGCTGTTTGTGTATGAGAAATCGGTTGGAAACTTTCCTCATGTCAGCACGTTGTAGGTGCCGCCACTGGCGCCAGCCTTGTGTTAATGCCCTGAAAAGCTAATCATTTGCATATCACAGCATCTTCTTTCTGTCGGTTAAATTTCGTGTCTGTAGCACGTCATCCTCGTGGTGTAGCAATTTTAATGGCCAGTAGTGTAGTTTCCTCCTCTTCCTTAAGCTGCTTCACTTTTTTTTGTGAGGCAGTGTACTTACAGATGACAGCGTATATGAGGAATAAAACATCTGCTTTGAGAAAACTCATAACTCTTCTCCTTACACTACTCATCTGCTTCGAAGACAGTTTTGATGCACTTATCCATGATTGTCTGTCCTGTGTCCTGCTATTTTGATCTACAACTTCATACCAGGAGTTTTGTAACTTTACCCAGAGCACTATCAACAGCCTGTATACTGGTAAAGTTCGACTATTTTACGTACAGACCGGGTCTCGGAAGGTGAGTACAGCCGCCAATTCACTGAAAGACGGCGTTGTAGACAGATAAAGTGGCAGGTATCAAGAGATAATCAGCCGAACAGCGGCCCCGCTGCTCCAGTCTCGTGCTCGGCGCGCCATGTGCGAGAACATTTCAAACCAATCTGCGTCTGATTTGTGACTGCGCTGTGTCTAAAATGCCGGGGAAACAACTGATACTGTTGATCTTTGTTCACGGCGTCCTCTCATTTAATTTAGATGAACAGCATGCCGTAACATTTCCATCAGATGCGCAGACTGTTATTTCCAGTGACTCCAGCTATTTTGGATATGCTGTGGCTTTTCGTTCGGCAGACACTTCGAAAACGTGAGTATTTTATTTATAAGTGCAGCATATTCTACATCAGTCTGGAAACGCAAATCAAAAACTATAAACGTATTTCTAAAGTTCAGTGTGATGTTGTACTTCATGTTGTGGCTATATGTGTAACAGAAATGTGTACTATTTTTGCAATGAATTTGACTTGGTAAGAAATACAGTTCAGCTTTCAGAATTTCATATTTATCATGCTGCCAGTCACTGATTGTGTTGGTTGTGTGATTTTTAGCGCCAATTAGTCTTAAACTAAGAAAGAATACTTTCTTATAGTTGTTGTTCGTTGTTTACTTTTACATAAATATTAGCAGTTGTAAGGAATTTCAACAAAAGTGCGTTGTGTTTCGTCGAATACGCCTAAACGTCTGGGTTTCAGACATGGGCGCCCTCTGGGGAAGGGCCCTTCTGGGGTCTAGGATACAAAACTATAAGTTCATTGCAGAGTTCTCACGTATTTATAGAACTGACATTCAGTGATTTTATTAAACCGTATACTTAGCGTTGGTGATGTATCCTACAGTCCCTCTAGCTGAATGCTGATCGTGGGTTACTCTTTATCAAAAAAACTCCGAAATGTAACTTTCAAAAGACATTTTGTTGAACTTTAATTATGACTGCCAATATTAAAAAATGGATTGCATAAAAATAACGTTATACATCCTTTAACAAGGTAAGAAGTGAGGCTTCTTAAAAACAAAGCGTTATAGATGGCAACAAAGTTGTACGGGCGTTTTTAAAGTTTATATCCTATTTATCCATTATGAAGACTTCTGAGCAGACCTATTTTTTCTAGTTATTTTTGATGGTATCCAGAAGGATTTTTTCCTTAGTTCTTTGTGTCTATTGCACTTCTTTTTTTGTAAATTTTCAGTACAACCCAACACTATTGATGTATGAATACAAGAAATCTCTTTCGAGACAGTTTTCTAACTTGATTTCCTAGGTCATCCAATCAGGTTGATTGAATCACGTGAGGATGTTATTGAGATCCTTAACACAAAATTTTTTATTTTTATGTATTTACTAATAATATTAAAAGACGCATTTAGCTCGTAGTAATGAAATTCGTTTACGCTTTGGGTGTGGAAGTAATCTATCTTGGGTAGAATATTCCGTACTGGCACAAACTGAGTTGATGATTATGAGTCGTTTAGCTTACAATAAGCTTTGTGTACCTTCTGTCAGATTTATTTCTTGGGCCACAGTACATTTTCAATCTCTCGGAATTAATTACAGAAAAAATAGTACTTTTAAAATGTCGCCCCTTGTAAGAGAAATTTCTGCGGACGGCCATGGTACCGGAGTAATAGCAAGTATACATATGAGCAGTGTCTTTGTGATATCTGGCCTTCACATTTGTACTCCTAGTCGTCGTTCATATAACGTGATTTGAAAGCAGCCAGCTAGTGCGCAGAAATGATTACTTGACTGGATCAAGTTATTCAGCTCACCACATAATATGTTTACTGGACACTCAGCCATAATGTTTGTTTCATGTTTTTGTACTCATATTTTTTGCCTTTCGCTGACGATCCTTTCAACGAATGCTCACTTCAGATTAAAATTACATTTCCAGGCAGCGTTAAGATTGTGTTACACAAATTGTGCCTTGGAACTGCTGGAGTCAGTTGATGGAAAGGTTTTCAACCTTGGTTATTTTAGTTACATTTTATATGGGCATTAAGCCGTTGTGTAATACATTTGTTTGTCAGGATATTGCCTTGATACCTCACAGCCACCAATTTTGATCCATAATTCTGCAATAAAAGCTCAATCATTAATACTCGTGCCGGCCGGTGTGGCCGAGCGGTTCTAGGCGCTTCAGTCTGGAACCGCGCGACCATTACGGTCGTAGGTTCGAATCCTGCCTCGGGCATGGATGCGTGTGATGTCCTTAGGTTAGTTATGTTTAAGTAGTTCTAAGTTCTAGGGGACTGGTGACCTCAGAAGTTAACTCCCATAGTGCTCAGAGCCATTTGAACCAATACTCGTGAATGTACATGGAGACCACAGCATTTCGAAGACACAGAAACAACTTTAGCAGAAAAGGACTGAAATTAAACAAATTGTGGGCCTTGAGTTGAATATGGCTAATGGCATCACTCTTTAATAATACAGGCACCATAACACACAACAGCATGACTTTGTGAGCTTTGACACCTATTGGACGACATCAAGATCTGGACATTGCGGAGTTACATGTAAACATTTGGGATTGCTGAGCGAACGAAATATTTATAGCCTCTCATGGTGTCTGCAGCACTAGTAAACGGAAGCCTTAGACAATAGCCAGCCCATAGCTAAATTATGAAGGATGTAAATACCCGCTGTGAAAACTTGGGTTGTAGAATTTTCAATGTTTGAATGAGGATGGTAAGGAGTGCTGAGTCATTTGAATGATGATTGGGCCATAGTGTCAATCTGCACCAACATGTAACGCATTTTGGAACACAAAGTAAAAGAGTTCAGTTCCCAGTACAGTGTTTGCACTTATGCTAGTATAGTTTGACTTTCTTTGCCTCATTTCCGGAAATTAATCTGCTATCGTTTAGCTTGCACCAGCCAGAGGCAGTCTGTTCTCCATATGCTCAAATCTGCTCTGCAGAGGGATAGATAAATGTGTTATAATCCTAGTAATTTGTGTTTTATTTGCACCACTGTCTGAAATATTCAGTTTTTGTGAATTATCTGTGTAGTATCGTAGGTCAGAAGAGTTTTGAAGTTGCTTATACTAATTCTCGTTTCATGCCTTCGTTGCCTGCGATGTTTCTATAGAACCTGTCACAGCGTTTCAGTTCCTCCCTCCTGCTGTTGATCTCATGCTGTTTGCTTTTTCATTCATATTGTTCATGTGACATCGAAATGATTCATGACATGAGTAATCCGTTTACATCTTCAAAATGTAGCATGAATAAATACACCTTTTGCCCATGTGTAGTGTCTTATTGTGTATCGCCAGTTTTGCAGTTAGCTTCCCTAACTGACGTAGCTGAATGTTGGGTTTGCTCCTTCGGATAGGCTGCGAAGTACTTGCCCCTCTTCAATATCTTTAGCGTCCTGGCAAGTCAATGGGTTTAGATGCGTAGCCGATTTAAATTTTGTTGGCTACATTGATGTCTATAGTTGAGCGGCGTTAGTTGATCGCTGATAACTGCAGTGGGTTGAGTGCAGCAGCTTCATGGGTGAACCTCAACCAGTAACGTAACGCGGTTTTGTAAATGTTTTTTTTCAGGCAACATCTACGTGTTGTCACGACTCTGTAGACGGCTACTATCTTCGACCACAGCCATTAGTGCTTCGTGAAAGCTGCCAACAGTACTGGGAGCTGTTAGGGATCTTCTTGCGCCTTCTCGACTATAGGGAACAGTCACATTCCTATCGCATTACCGAACAAATAGTTCTGTTAACTTCTTAATAATTTTTAATTGCAAATAGAATTGTGGTCAGTGGCGAAAAATATAAATTTTTTCTACACCAGCTAGTTAATGTTTAGACATAAAAAAATGACGAAACCTTTAAGATCGTAGAAGAAACGCAATGGCAGAGTCCCTCTTAATTATGAAAGTACTAAGTGTGGCACACAACATTACTTTCAGGGTCAAAGTTCTTCAAGCCAACTATCAAAAAGTTTTAAAGATCCAAATTCCTTTGCACACGGTGAGCTCAAGTAACGCCTAAAAATTTACAGGTTTAAATGCAATATGCAAAATACTATAATTCACATGGTTATCCACTGAAATGTTTTTGAGTCCAGACGTTGTAGCCGGTCACAGTTAGAGAAAACGACTAACTATCGAAACTTTTCTAAGTTTTAAAAACTCCTGTGCAAAATTTTACAAGTCCAAAAAACTGTCACCTAATTAATTTCAATCGCCTAAGGCTGCCACTGGCACGCCGCTCACACAATCATGCATATAGCCTCGACCAACTGTTACAATGAACTGTATCAAGCCAATAAGGCTGCTGCTGCTGACAGTGTGTGTTTTGGCAGGTAGCCTGTTCACAGCCCGAAGGGTCGTTCAAGCTGCTCGCCAACCTTAGCTGCGACCTGTCCGATTGTGTGTGTACATCGGTGAGCGCTTGGCAGAATCTGGTCGCCTGTGCTGATGAAGTGTGGGCTGGCAGATAACGGGCGGAGCCGGCCGCGGTGGTCTAGCGGTTCTAGGCGCTCAGTCCGGAACCGCGCGACTGCTACGGTCGCAGGTCCGAATCCTGCCTCGGGCATGGATGTGTGTGATGTCCTTAGGTTAGTTAGGTTTAAGTAATTCTAAGTTCTAGGGGACAGATGACAACAGATGTTAAGTTCCATAGTGCTCAGAGCCATTTGAACCATTTGAGATAGCGGGCGGGATAAGCAGGGAGAAGCTCGCTGGAGGAAATGGCGAACCACAGACTCCACCATGAGTCCACTGACCACATGTAGGTGAGTGGATCAGGGCTGTCTACTCAGAGGAGGGTCAGTGAACCTGTCAGTCTGTGGGAGGAGGCCTTAAGCAGCAGCTCGTTGGTTAACCAATGCACCTACACCATGGATCCAACCGCGAGCTTTCATCCATACACAGGCGATCGGGTCAGGGCAGATCCTTTTGGCGAGCAGCTTGGATGACCGGTCGGCCTGTGTACGGTCGCCCTTACGGGCAGGTGTGGCTAGGCGCGCTGTTTTCACAAGTGAAAGAGTGTAGTGAGTGGGGGACTGGGCGTAGGCGAGCATCACTCGTGAGGAGGTAGCGAATGGAATAGCAGACGACACTCCAACCTTCTGCAACTGGCGGAAACGAGAGGCCATGAAGCAAGCTGACTAACAGGACACAGGTAGCCTGGAAGGTTTCTGCCACTAGATAAAACCTGGCTACTTGGCCGCTGCAGGGCGCTGGTAGTGTGAAGCACAGCCGAGGCTCGCAGTCAGTGGCCGAAAATCCGTTTCACATCTAAACATTACAGTTACTGGTTAGGCAAGAACATAAAATGAGAGGTACAAATGATATTCAAAGGTGTGTCTAAGCAACCTCTTATTAAAAAATAGTACTAAAGACATTGTAGATGTAAGACTGGAAAATACCTATTGACTTGAGAGATTAAAAATTAATAAATTCTGAACACCTTAACTGATTTGAAAGAAATAAATATTCACAAATAGCGCTTTAGCAGTTATATCCAAATACAGTTCCATAATTTTTATCAATGTAATACATTTTGAATTATGAGGCAGAATGTCAATCCGAGAAGTAAAACCATACTTTAGCCCAAAGTAAATTACAATTCAGTAAATGTAGTGATAGTATAGGTAGTAGAACACTGTAGCTGTCTATAGCCATCTACTTTCATCAAGTTTTAGATTATTTATTTTATGGCCTTCATTGGACCACTGTAGTCAAGAATACGAAGTTGTAAACAAGTTGTTACACAGTGATACAATTTGGCTCAACAATAACTTAATATGATATTTAGGTAATATAATTATTAGAGTCTATTCTTATATGAAAGGTGTTTTGCTCTTCCGTCTGCCCAATATTTCTTCATTCTTTCAGATATTTTCTTTCTTTCTTCATCTGAGACCACTCTTCCTGCACTCCTTTTATTGATTTTCATTTGTAGTCTGGTTTGCGGGTCTTGCAGTATTCTGGTTTTCTCTGTCTTGTTTTTAGGTCATCTACTGTAATTTGGAGTTCTTTTATATCTTCCTTAATTTCTGTTATCCATTTAAAGTCGCTCTTGCTATTCCACAATTTTTGTATTATTTTTTTACTAATTCTGTTTTCTGGAGTTCTCATCAGATATCCAAAGAATGAGATGTGTTTCTTCCTGATCGCACTCATGACTGGTTCTATTTTCTTACATACTGTTTCATTTGATGCTATTCTCCAATGTCCATTTATTTTATACTGTTTATTTATACATGTCCTAATTATTCTTCTTTCTATTTTTAGTATTCTGTCAATTTCTGCTGTATTAGTTGTTTTTAAGATAGTTTCAGGTGCATACGTTATTTCTGGTTGTGTAACTGTTTTATAGTGTTTTAATTTTGCATCTATAGATAGGCTTTTTTTGTTGTATGTAGTTTTGGTAATATAATTTGCGTAGTTCTGTTTTTTTATTCTATTCTGCCATGATGGCTTCTCATTTAGGTTGTATGTTATTATTTCGCCTAAATATTTAAATTTATCAACAATTTTTATTTCCTGTTCTCCTATTGTAATTTTGTTTGCAAGTGGTGGATCAATTAGCATAATCTCCGTTTTTTCAAATGATATTCTAAGGCCTACATTCTCTGCTATTTCTCGTAGTGATTTCACTTGTTGCCTGACTTCTTGAACGGTGTTGGCTAGGAGAGCAAGAACATCAGCGAATCCCAAGCAGTTTAAGCTAATATCATCTTTTGCACTTCCAATTCTTATCATCTTTGGATTGTCCTTGTACCATTCTTTCATTATGTATTCCAGTGCACAGTTGAACAGTAATGGTGATAGGCAGTCATCTTGTCTTAAGCCTGTTTTTATGAGGAATGGTTCCGAAATTTCTCCTCTAAACTTCACTTTTGATTTGGTGTTGGTTAGAGTGAGTTGTATTATTTTAATTGGTTTTGGATGGAGTCCTAGATTTCTTAAAATTTATAATACTGAAGGTCTGTGGAGACAGTCATATGCCTTCTTAAAATCTACAGATGTTATTGCCAGAGGTTTGTTCCGTCTCTTGTAGTATACCATAATCAATTTTAAACTAATTATCTGCTCTTCACAGCTTCTCCATGGTCTGAAACCTCCCTGATATTCCCCTAACTCCTGTTCTAATTGCTCCTTGATTCTTTCATATAGGATCTTGGATAGAATTTTGTATGTGCAATCTAGGAGAGAGATTCCTCTGTAGTTGTCTGGGTTGGTTGCTCTTATCTCCATTTTTGTGTAGTGGGCGGATGATAGCTGTGGTCCAATGTTCGGGGAATCGTTCTGTTACCCAAATTTTTGTTAGAGCCATGTGTAAGGAGGTCTTGACTGTGTCACTTACATATTTCCACATTTCAACAAAAACCTGATCTTCTCCACATGCCTTATAATTTTTTTGTTCTTTAAGAATTTTTTCTACTTCTTGGAAAGTTGGAGGATCTAGTTTGTTAGGTTTGGTTTTTATTGGGGTATTTATGTTGATTTCTAAGGGTTCTTTGGATTCCTCGCAATTCAGAAGTTTCTTAAATGCTTTTGCCATGATTTCTGCATTTTCTTTGTTACTGTGTGTCATTCTTCCATCTTCATCTTTCAGTATTAGTGTAGGGACCTCATATTGTTTTAGTTGTTTCCCAAAGGTTTCATCAAGTTTAATAATAATTAGTAGGAAATGAGGCTAAATCACTGTTTAAATGTAAATAACAAAAAACAAAGAATCTCAGCTAAAATCTAAGGACACCAAAGGAAAACTCGTCCTAACTGACTTGTAATATGTGTCGTAGCAAATAACATAAATATAAATTTGAGTAATTCGCAATCACAGATTACGTCTATGTAGGGGCAGCACCCATATTGGCTCTGACAAGGGATCCCTTGACTGCGAGGTCGCAAAAGGTGAATGATATTTACGAGATTAGACGCCCCACATATTGTCTGTCATGCAACCACAGTATTGGCTGCTAATGGCAACAGAGGGCAGAACTGGCAGTATCCAGTGGTGAGCACAGCATGAGGCTACGGAGCGTAATTGAACTGCATAGTTGACGAGTAACTCACAACATTGCTATGGTGCTACTGGTGTTGATACAAAGTAGAGCAATTATAAAGATAAACGAAGCAAACATTACTTTATATCTACAACAATAGTTGTCTAAGTTGTCATTTCGTCACAAAGGAACCCAAGGAATTTCGCAGAATGAGAAAGAAGGGGCAAATGAAATATTAACATTTCTGTAAGATGAATCAGTGGAATGTTTGGTGTCGTATCCGTTCGACTGTACGTAAAATGTACTTGAGGAGTAAAATGCTGGCGATATGTGCTTAACAAGTAGAGTTGTGCTGAAACAGGTGTCGAGTCATATAGTTCATCAATTTTGTCGGGCAGGGAGCCACAAATCCCATCTCCAGCGAAACTTGGACAATCGTTATCTAAGGAACGGGTAATAAACACAATTACGTACATGGAAGATAATCCGCAGCGTAGTAAAAAAAAAAATATTGTGAACAGCTTTCGAATAAGTCCGTAGCAATATGACTGTGTAGTGTATAAGAAAAACGACGGATATTCAAGTGAGTACAAGGCGCACTAGTTACAAAAACTGGTGTTTGCGAGTTTGAAGGATGCTCAATGCAATTTATAGTATGTGGATGATAGTGACCAATTACGTTATACACATCAAATTGCGCATGACATAAATTACAGTGATTTCAAGGAAAGCATTGGTTGGGTGCCTAACTTCAAACAGTACTACAGAATAGGAAGACGTAAAACAACGAAATTTCAAACAAAACGTCAACTTGACGATGCGCGGCAAACGGTGGAATCGGCCCGAAAATTTATGGATGAGATAAAAAAACTTACCTCATCGTGCAGTAAACAATTTGTTATCAACTCCAGCCAGTCAGGATTTTAAACAGAAATGCATGTGAAAGGAACCCTGAAATTAGGGGTATCAAGAGAGTTGTATGAAGATCACGAACATCAATGCCTTAGCGCATTCCTACACAATTACGCCGTCTCTTAATCTGGATGGTAAATTGCCTGGAGAGTTATTTATTGAGTTGCGAGAAGTTGGAGGTGCTCTGCACCCTACGATTCTTTCTCGTGTGTGTGATGTTGCAAGGGCGGTAGGGAATATTTACGATACAACAAGCAAGAAAGGGAAAGTGGCGTAAGAGAACTACAACTGTGGTTTGAACATTGTTTTTGGTCAATAGCTGGTCAAAATATCTTTCTATTGCTTCATTTCAGGTCTACGTATAAAAATCATACTACTTTACAGCAAACTATCCCTCCTGAAAAGAGCCTGATATTGTAATTCATACGACCTACAACCGCTGTATAAAATCAGCTCCTGGATGTTTGTATTCGCATTTATTTGCATGGCATCACGTTTCATCAGTTTCTTCACCCCCTTACAGCAATATGATTCTATATGCATTCTTTAAGAGTGGATACCTAGCTGAACGTCCTGACTATTTGTAACTTCCAAGGAGCTACCTTCATTCCTGATGATGCGAACATTTGTGGTCACTGTGCCTTGCCATTGTTCATTCGTTCTTCATGGTGCAAGGTAATGGTTTGTTTTGAACATTACTTGAATGTCGACGATGTCCATTTTGTGAAATGTAATACGTATATCCCATAAGGGGTTAACCTTTGCAGCTCCCGGAGACTCATTTTCCATCACTTTTCTGATGCATACGGTGAGTCATTAGCATTTAACATTTTTCCTGTGATAATTGTTAACACAACACTTTAAAATGAGCCTTACTAAAGATTGAAGTTAAGGGGTTGCTTGTGAGAGTTGGTCGAGGTGCAGTGGTACAGTGTCTGATTCTGCGTTGTTCACTGATTCTAATCGCTCTCGATCTCGACACTGCTGCTTCGACAGTGTCATTTGAAGATAACAAAGAGTTTTGGGTCTGTTTCTTCAGTAGATGTAGAGAGTGGCCATCCTTGTCGGAAGTAAAATCAAAAAACCATTCCAACTGGGATATGAGGAAAACGCTTACGAAATTCTTGTAGAAAAGTGCTAAGACAAGGTGTTTGTTTTTTTATGAGAAATTAGTTCACTACGAGCATCATTCCGACGACAATTATTGTAAAGACAAGAAAAAATTTCCTGTTTTACAATTGAATGTTTTACTTGTGCATACCAAACATGTCTTACCTGTTCATTTAAGGCATGGTCAGTGGTCTATAATATAAATAAAATTATTTAATTACAAATATTTTGAGAATTGAATATTTTTCTTTATACTGTAGGCCACTGAAGATGCCTAGCATGACTAACTGAAATATATTTGGTGCACGCCAATTAAATATTCAGTTGCAAAAGGCGGAATTTTTTCTTACCTATATGATAAAACATAACTGAAGTAACAACTGAGGAGAAATAGCTGCAAATATTAACAAATTTATTTGTAATCAGAATATAAGGGGCAGTCAAAGAGTTTCTTTTCGAAGGCCTTATAGTCCCAAAGCGGTATGCCAATGAGACAAAATAGCTATTAGCATTGAGGCATTCATCCTACAGCACACCAGTCTAAAGATACCCATGTGGCGAAACAGCTTATCCCGCTGCATGAAGAAGTCCATAACAGCTTGCCGCATATCGTCGCCCAACAGAAATGGTCAACTCTTCAAGGGCTTTTTGAAGAAACCTAAGGCATTATATTCGCGTGGGAAGAGATCATGTCTATAGGGCAGGCTTGTTGATCCATTATGGACGGTTAGACAACGGCTGGCACGTATTTCTTAATACAATAATTTACCAACAGCCGTCTGTATTATAGAAATTTATTTTATGAACTTCTTATATGCTACCAGTTTCGGCATTACATTGATGCCATCTTCAGGCCCCTGTACAATGAGAAGAACAAATGTACTATTATAAAATATATACAGAACATATGTTAGCAACTGACAGGTATCTATGTTAACTATGTAAGTGGCTCAAAAGGACATATTGTATATCATTATAACTATATGCAACATTAGGGCAAATATGCTTCTGCCTGTGTCATGCTGTTGTTAATAGTTTCCACTGTTTTACTCGAATATAGTATAATAGATGAACATATGTATACGCTATTATTCACAAACCCATACCACCCAGTAGTAAAAGGCCATGCATCACAACAATCAAATGTACTGCATACAATCATATGCCCAGTGGAAGATTTTTTTAAATGATTAACTACTATAAATGAATAATAAAATAAATTAAAATACAATAAAATGTGACATAACCATGTCAGAATACGTAAGTTACATATGTGTAGCCTAGGTCGTGTTATGTTATCGTTCCCCACATTGTTGACAAGTCGAACAGCAGAACACAGTGTTTTATCAGACGGGTATCTTCAACCTGGTGGTTGAAGATACCCGCCTCATAAAACACCGTGTTCTGCTGTGTGAAAAAGTCTGTTACTGCCTGCAACAACATGCTCAAGGAAAGTGTTGCGTCTTGTATCGAGTCGTGACCAGTGTGGAACTTGGAGCACCATTCCACAGTGGTGGTTTTCGACAGTCACGCTGCCCCATACACATTCTTCATTCCCCTATGGACGTATATCGATGTTTGTCCTTCGGCAGCCAAGAAAAGAATAACAGTACGTTGGCCCTGTTTGAACGCACTTGGTAATAACAGAGCCGTAGTTCACGTTTTTGCATTTACCACATGCATGTCGGAAAGATACGGATGCCACACTAATTCCTTACCATCATGCCGGTGCTTATGTAACAGCATCGTATTGGCTGCAGCAGCGCCCTCAGGTAGAAACTTTTGATCGGCCCTTACAGTCTCATTTGACGATGACGGATCAATGTGGCAATAGTCGTTCTCCTCGAAGCCTCTCCACATGGATACATCCATCGTGATACTATATGCAGAGCCGGGACTCGTCTCAAAAGACGACATGGTGCTGCTCCTGCGCCCATTGGTATAGTTGGGCGCACTATTTTCGGTGTGCCTCTCTGTGCTGCAGCGTCAAGAGAAGCCACAATAATGATCACATTGTTGACAGTCATTGGTTGGTGAACGTAGTCACACTGTCCATGTGGATATTTGTCTTCTACATATACATCTACATCCATACTCCGCAAGCCACATGACGGTGTGTGGCGGAGGGTACCTTGAGTACCTCTAACGGTTCTCCTTTCTATTACAGTCTCATATTGTTCGTGGAAAGAAAGATTGTCGGTATGCCTCTGTGTGGGCTCTAATCTCTCTGATTTTATCCTCATGGTCTTTTCGCGGGATATGCGTAGGAGGGAGCAATATACTGCTTGACTCCTCGCTGAATGTATGTTCTCGAAACTTCAACAAAAGCCCGTACCGAGCTACTGAGCGTCTCTCTTGCAGAGTCCTCCACTGGAGTTTATCTATCATCTCCGTAACGCTTTTGCGATTACTAAATGATCCTGTAACGAAGCACGCTGCTCTCCATTGGATCTTCTCTATCTCTTCTTCTTCTATCAACCCTATCTGGTACGGATCCCACACCGGTGAGCAGTATTCAAGCAGTGGGCGAACAAGTGTACTGTAACCTACTTCCTTTGTTTCCGGACTGCATTTCCTTAGGATTCTTTCAATGAATCTCAGTCTGACATCTGCTTTACCGACGATTAATTTTATATGGTCATTCCATTTTAAATCACTCCTAATGCCTACTCCCAGATAATTTATGGAATTAACTGCTTTCAGTTGCTGACCTGCTATATTGCAGCTAAATGATAAAGGATCTTTTTTTCTATGTATTCGCTGCGCATTACACTTACCTACATTGAGATTCAATTTCCATTCCTTGCACCATGCGTCAATTCGTTGCAGATCCGCCTGCATTTCAGGACAATTTTCTATTGTTACAACCTCTCGATATACTACAGCATCATCCGCAAAAAGCCTCAGTGAACTTCCGATGTTATCCACAAGGTCATTTATACAGGGTGTTACAAAAAGGTACGGCCAGACTTTCAGGAAACATTCCTCACACACAAAGAAAGAAAATATGTGGACATGTGTCCGGAAACGCTTACTTTCCATGTTAGAGCTCATTTTATTGCTTCTCTTCAAATCACATTAATCATGGAATGGAAACACACAGCAACAGAACGTACCAGCTGACTTCAAACACTTTGTTACAGGAAATGTTCAAAATGTCCTCCGTTACCGAGGACGCATGCATTCACCCTCCGTCGCATGGAATCCCTGATGCACTGATGCAGCCCTGGAGAATGGCGTATTGTATCACAGCCGTCCACAAGACGAGCACGAAGAGTCTCTACATTTGGTACCGGGGTTGCGTAGACAAGAGCTCTCAAATGCCCCCATAAATGAAAGTCAAGAGGGTTGAGGTGAGGAGAGCGTGGAGGCCATGGAATTGGTCCACCTCTACCAATCCATCGGTCACCGAATTCAATTGTTGAGAAGCGTACGAACACTTCGACTGAAATGTGCAGGAGCTCCATCGTGCATGAACCACATGTTGTGTCGTACTTGTAAAGGCACATGTTCTAGCAGCACAGGTAGAGTATCCCGTATGAAATCGTGATAACGTGCTCCATTGAGCGTAGGTGGACGAACATGGGGCTCAATCAAGACATCACCAACCATGCCTGCCCAAACGTTCACAGAAAATCTGTGTTGATGACGTGATTGCACAATTGCGTGCGGATTCTCGTCAGCCCACACATGTTGATTGTGAAAATTTACAATTTGATCACGTTGGAATGAAGCCTCATCCGTTAAGAGAACATTTGCACTGAAATGAGGATTGACACATGGTTGGATGAACCATTCGCAGAAGTGTACCCATGGAGGCCAATCAGCTGCTGATAGTGCCTGCACACGCTGTACATGTTACGGAAACAACTGGTTCTCCCGTAGCACTGTCCATACAGTGACGTGGTCAACGTTACCTTGTACAGCAGCAACTTCTCTGACGCTGACATTAGGGTTATCGTCAACTGCACGAAGAATTGCCTCGTCCATTGCAGATGTCCTCGTCGTTCTAGGTCTTCCCCAGTCGCGAGTCATAGGCTGGAATGTTCCGTGTTCCCTAAGACGCCGGTCAATTGCTTCGAACGTCTTCCTGTCGGGACACCTTCGCTCTGGAAATCTGTCTCGATACAAACGTACCGCGCCACGGCTATTGCCCCGTGCTAATCCATACATCAAATGGGCATCTGCCAACTCCACATTTGTAAACATTGCACTGACTGCAAAACCACGTTCGTGATGAACACAAACCTGTTGATGCTACGTACTGATGTGCTTAATGCTAGTACTGTTGATCAATGAGTCGCATGTCAACACAAGCACCGAAGTCAACATTACCTTCCTTCAATTGGGCCAACTGGAGGTGAATCGAGGAAGTACAGTACATACTGACGAAACTAAAATGAGCTCTAA